>NC_086318.1:2619614-2919614 GCF_036172605.1 Pelobates fuscus | reverse complement strand
AACGTTACTATAACCAATACATAGCGAGACCCGGCTCATTATCTAAATTATACTATTAATAATGTTACTATAACCAATACATAGCGAGACCCGGCTCATTATCTAAATTATACTATTAATAATGTTACTATAACCAATACATAGCGAGACCCAGCTCATTATCTAAATTATACTATTAATAATGTTACTATAACCAATACATAGCGAGACCCAGCTCATTATCTAAATTATTAATAATGTTACTATAACCAATACATAGCGAGACCCAGCTCATTATCTAAATTATACTATTAATAATGTTACTGTATAACCAATACATAGCGAGACCCGGCTCATTATCTAAATTATACTATTAATAATGTTACTATAACCAATACATAGCGAGACCCAGCTCATTATCTAAATTATACTATTAATAATGTTACTATAACCAATACATAGCGAGACCCAGCTCATTATCTAAATTATACTATTAATAATGTTACTGTATAACCAATACATAGCGAGACCCAGCTCATTATCTAAATTATACTATTAATAATGTTACTGTATAACCAATACATAGCGAGACCCGGCTCATTATCTAAATTATACTATTAATAATGTTACTGTATAACCAATACATAGCGAGACCCAGCTCATTATCTAAATTATACTATTAATAATGTTACTGTATAACCAATACATAGCGAGACCCAGCTCATTATCTAAATTATACTATTAATAATGTTACTGTATAACCAATACATAGCGAGACCCAGCTCATTATCTAAATTATACTATTAATAATGTTACTGTATAACCAATACATAGCGAGACCCGGCTCATTATCTAAATTATACTATTAATAATGTTACTGTATAACCAATACATAGCGAGACCCGGCTCATTATCTAAATTATACTATTAATAATGTTACTGTATAACCAATACATAGCGAGACCCAGCTCATTATCTAAATTATACTATTAATAATGTTACTGTATAACCAATACATAGCGAGACCCAGCTCATTATCTAAATTATACTATTAATAATGTTACTGTATAACCAATACATAGCGAGACCCGGCTCATTATCTAAATTATACTATTAATAATGTTACTGTATAACCAATACATAGCGAGACCCAGCTCATTATCTAAATTATACTATTAATAATGTTACTGTATAACCAATACATAGCGAGACCCGGCTCATTATCTAAATTATACTATTAATAATGTAACTATAACCAATACATAGCGAGACCCAGCTCATTATCTAAATTATACTATTAATAATGTTACTGTATAACCAATACATTGCGAGACCCAGCTCATTATCTAAATTATACTATTAATAATGTTACTGTATAACCAATACATAGCGAGACCCAGCTCATTATCTAAATTATACTATTAATAATGTTACTATAACCAATACATAGCGAGACCCGGCTCATTATCTAAATTATACTATTAATAATGTTACTGTATAACCAATACATAGCGAGACCCAGCTCATTATCTAAATTATACTATTAATAATGTTACTGTATAACCAATACATAGCGAGACCCAGCTCATTATCTAAATTATACTATTAATAATGTTACTGTATAACCAATACATAGCGAGACCCAGCTCATTATCTAAATTATACTATTAATAATGTTACTATATAACCAATACATAGCGAGACCCAGCTCATTATCTAAATTATACTATTAATAATGTTACTGTATAACCAATACATAGCGAGACCCAGCTCATTATCTAAATTATACTATTAATAATGTTACTGTATAACCAATACATAGCGAGACCCAGCTCTTTATCTAAATTATACTATTAATAATGTTACTGTATAACCAATACATAGCGAGACCCAGCTCATTATCTAAATTATACTATTAATAATGTTACTGTATAACCAATACATAGCGAGACCCGGCTCATTATCTAAATTATACTATTAATAATGTTACTGTATAACCAATACATAGCGAGACCCAGCTCATTATCTAAATTATACTATTAATAATGTTACTGTATAACCAATACATAGCGAGACCCAGCTCATTATCTAAATTATACTATTAATAATGTTACTGTATAACCAATACATAGTGAGACCCGGCTCATTATCTAAATTATACTATTAATAATGTTACTATAACCAATACATAGCGAGACCCAGCTCATTATCTAATTATTAATAATGTTACTATAACCAATACATAGCGAGACCCATTTTATTATCTAAATTATACTATTAATAATGTTACTGTATAACCAATACATAGCGAGACCCGGCTCATTATCTAAATTATACTATTAATAATGTTACTATAACCAATACATAGCGAGACCCAGCTCATTATCTAAATTATACTATTAATAATGTTACTATAACCAATACATAGCGAGACCCAGCTCATTATCTAAATTATACTATTAATAATGTTACTATAACCAATACATAGCGAGACCCGGCTCATTATCTAAATTATACTATTAATAATGTTACTGTATAACCAATACATAGCGAGACCCAGCTCATTATCTAAATTATACTATTAATAATGTTACTGTATAACCAATACGTAGCGAGACCCAGCTCATTATCTAAATTATACTATTAATAATGTTACTATATACCAATACATAGCGAGACCCGGCTCATTATCTAAATTATACTATTAATAATGTTACTATAACCAATACATAGCGAGACCCGGCTCATTATCTAAATTATACTATTAATAATGTTACTGTATAACCAATACATAGCGAGACCCGGCTCATTATCTAAATTATACTATTAATAATGTTACTATAACCAATACATAGCGAGACCCAGCTCATTATCTAAATTATACTATTAATAATGTTACTATAACCAATACATAGCGAGACCCAGCTCATTATCTAAATTATACTATTAATAATGTTACTATAACCAATACATAGCGAGACCCAGCTCATTATCTAAATTATACTATTAATAATGTTACTATAACCAATACATAGCGAGACCCGGCTCATTATCTAAATTATACTATTAATTATGTTACTATAACCAATACATAGCGAGACCCAGCTCATTATCTAAATTATACTATTAATAATGTTACTAAATAATCAATACATAGCGAGACCCAGCTCATTATCTAAATTATACTATTAATAATGTTACTGTATAACCAATACATAGCGAGACCTAGCTCATAATCTAAATTATACTATTAATAATGTTACTGTATAACCAATACATAGCGAGACCCAGCTCATTATCTAAATTATACTATTAATAATGTTACTATAACCAATACATAGCGAGACCCGGCTCATTATCTAAATTATACTATTAATAATGTTACTGTATAACCAATACATAGCGAGACCCAGCTCATTATCTAAATTATACTATTAATAATGTTACTGTATAACCAATACATAGCGAGACCCAGCTCATTATCTAAATTATACTATTAATAATGTTACTGTAACCAATACATAGCGAGACCCGGCTCATTATCTAAATTATACTATTAATAATGTTACTGTATAACCAATACATAGCGAGACCCAGCTCATTATCTAAATTATACTATTAATAATGTTACTGTATAACCAATACATAGCGAGACCCGGCTCATTATCTAAATTATACTATTAATAATGTTACTATAACCAATACATAGCGAGACCCGGCTCATTATCTAAATTATACTATTAATAATGTTACTATAACCAATACATAGTGAGACCCAGCTCATTATCTAAATTATACTATTAATAATGTTACTATAACCAATACATAGCGAGACCCGGCTCATTATCTAAATTATACTATTAATAATGTTACTATAACCAATACATAGCGAGACCCGGCTCATTATCTAAATTATACTATTAATAATGTTACTATATAACCAATACATAGCGAGACCCGGCTCATTATCTAAATTATACTATTAATAATGTTACTATATAACCAATACATAGCGAGACCCGGCTCATTATCTAAATTATACTATTAATAATGTTACTGTATAACCAATACATAGCGAGACCCGGCTCATTAACTAAATTATACTATTAATAATGTTACTGTATAACCAATACATAGCGAGACCCAGCTCATTATCTAAATTATACTATTAATAATGTTACTGTATAACCAATACATAGTGAGACCCAGCTCATTATCTAAATTATACTATTAATAATGTTACTGTATAACCAATACATAGCGAGACCCGGCTCATTATCTAAATTATACTATTAATAATGTTACTATATAACCAATACATAGCGAGACCCGGCTCATTATCTAAATTATACTATTAATAATGTTACTATAACCAATACATAGCGAGACCCGGCTCATTATCTAAATTATACTATTAATAATGTTACTATATAACCAATACATAGCGAGACCCAGCTCATTATCTAAATTATACTATTAATAATGTTACTGTATAACCAATACATAGCGAGACCCGGCTCATTATCTAAATTATACTATTAATAATGTTACTATAACCAATACATAGCGAGACCCGGCTCATTATCTAAATTATACTATTAATAATGTTACTATAACCAATACATAGCGAGACCCAGCTCATTATCTAAATTATACTATTAATAATGTTACTATAACCAATACATAGCGAGACCCAGCTCATTATCTAAATTATACTATTAATAATGTTACTATAACCAATACATAGCGAGACCCAGCTCATTATCTAAATTATACTATTAATAATGTTACTGTATAACAAATACATTGCGAGACCCGGCTCATTATCTAAATTATACTATTAATTATGTTACTATAACCAATACATAGCGAGACCCAGCTCATTATCTAAATTATACTGTTAATAATGTTACTATATAATCAATACATAGCGAGACCCAGCTCATTATCTAAATTATACTATTAATAATGTTAATGTATAACCAATACATAGCGAGACCCGGCTCATTATCTAAATTATACTATTAATAATGTTACTATAACCAATACATAGCGAGACCCGGCTCATTATCTAAATTATACTATTAATAATGTTACTATAACCAATACATAGCGAGACCCAGCTCATTATCTAAATTATACTATTAATAATGTTACTGTATAACCAATACATAGCGAGACCCGGCTCATTATCTAAATTATACTATTAATAATGTTACTATAACCAATACATAGCGAGACCCAGCTCATTATCTAAATTATACTATTAATAATGTTACTGTATAACCAATACATAGCGAGACCCGGCTCATTATCTAAATTATACTATTAATAATGTTACTATAACCAATACATAGCGAGACCCAGCTCATTATCTAAATTATACTATTAATAATGTTACTATAACCAATACATAGCGAGACCCAGCTCATTATCTAAATTATACTATTAATAATGTTACTATAACCAATACATAGCGAGACCCAGCTCATTATCTAAATTATACTATTAATAATGTTACTGTATAACCAATACATAGCGAGACCCGGCTCATTATCTAAATTATACTATTAATTATGTTACTATAACCAATACATAGCGAGACCCAGCTCATTATCTAAATTATACTATTAATAATGTTACTATATAATCAATACATAGCGAGACCCAGCTCATTATCTAAATTATACTATTAATAATGTTACTGTATAACCAATACATAGCGAGACCCGGCTCATTATCTAAATTATACTATTAATAATGTTACTGTATAGCCAATACATAGCGAGACCCAGCTCATTATCTAAATTATACTATTAATAATGTTACTGTATAACCAATACATAGCGAGACCTAGCTCATTATCTAAATTATACTATTAATAATGTTACTGTATAACCAATACATAGCGAGACCCAGCTCATTATCTAAATTATACTATTATTAATGTTACTATAACCAGTACATAGCGAGACCCGGCTCATTATCTAAATTATACTATTAATAATGTTACTGTATAACCAATACATAGCGAGACCCGGCTCATTATCTAAATTATACTATTAATAATGTTACTGTATAACCAATACATAGCGAGACCCAGCTCATTATCTAAATTATACTATTAATAATGTTACTGTATAACCAATACATAGCGAGACCCAGCTCATTATCTAAATTATACTATTAATAATGTTACTGTAACCAATACATAGCGAGACCCGGCTCATTATCTAAATTATACTATTAATAATGTTACTGTATAACCAATACATAGCGAGACCCAGCTCATTATCTAAATTATACTATTAATAATGTTACTGTATAACCAATACATAGCGAGACCCAGCTCATTATCTAAATTATACTATTAATAATGTTACTATAACCAATACATAGTGAGACCCAGCTCATTATCTAAATTATACTATTAATAATGTTACTGTATAACCAATACATAGCGAGACCCAGCTCATTATCTAAATTATACTATTAATAATGTTACTATAACCAATACATAGCGAGACCCAGCTCATTATCTAAATTATACTATTAATAATGTTACTATATAACCAATACATAGCGAGACCCGGCTCATTATCTAAATTATACTATTAATAATGTTACTGTATAACCAATACATAGCGAGACCCAGCTCATTATCTAAATTATACTATTAATAATGTTACTGTATAACAATACATAGCGAGACCCAGCTCATTATCTAAATTATACTATTAATAATGTTACTGTATAACCAATACATAGTGAGACCCAGCTCATTATCTAAATTATACTATTAATAATGTTACTGTATAACCAATACATAGCGAGACCCGGCTCATTATCTAAATTATACTATTAATAATGTTACTATATAACCAATACATAGCGAGACCCGGCTCATTATCTAAATTATACTATTAATAATGTTACTATAACCAATACATAGCGAGACCCGGCTCATTATCTAAATTATACTATTAATAATGTTACTATATAACCAATACATAGCGAGACCCAGCTCATTATCTAAATTATACTATTAATAATGTTACTGTATAACCAATACATAGCGAGACCCGGCTCATTATCTAAATTATACTATTAATAATGTTACTGTATAACCAATACATAGCGAGACCCAGCTCATTATCTAAATTATACTATTAATAATGTTACTGTATAACCAATACATAGCGAGACCCAGCTCATTATCTAAATTATACTATTAATAATGTTACTGTAACCAATACATAGCGAGACCCGGCTCATTATCTAAATTATACTATTAATAATGTTACTGTATAACCAATACATAGCGAGACCCAGCTCATTATCTAAATTATACTATTAATAATGTTACTGTATAACCAATACATAGCGAGACCCAGCTCATTATCTAAATTATACTATTAATAATGTTACTATAACCAATACATAGTGAGACCCAGCTCATTATCTAAATTATACTATTAATAATGTTACTGTATAACCAATACATAGCGAGACCCAGCTCATTATCTAAATTATACTATTAATAATGTTACTATAACCAATACATAGCGAGACCCAGCTCATTATCTAAATTATACTATTAATAATGTTACTATATAACCAATACATAGCGAGACCCGGCTCATTATCTAAATTATACTATTAATAATGTTACTGTATAACCAATACATAGCGAGACCCAGCTCATTATCTAAATTATACTATTAATAATGTTACTGTATAACAATACATAGCGAGACCCAGCTCATTATCTAAATTATACTATTAATAATTGTAGCGGAACGCCGTAAGCCTGTCCTGCAAACTGCCTGTGTGACTATATTCATTATAATTTTACCTGTGTTGAATTGCTATTCATGTATGTAAAGTGTGAATTATATGTTATTCGGTAGTTTCCCTCCGTACTATATACTTATGGAAACTACCGAACGGAGGGACCACCCCGGAGAGAAGTGTGCCAACAATTAAGGTTCCCATTCTCTCCAAAACCACAAGTTAACATTGTATCGGGGTGGCCGCCATTCGGCATGCGTACACGTGGCGGCGGCCATCTTACGCATGAAAATCTCAGCGGTGTTGTGTCGTCGAGTGTCTGGAACCCAAATCGGACACTCAGACAACCAAACACCGCTGAGACCTCCAGAGCTCCGTAACTACCGAACGGAGAGTCCTAACAAATCCCCATTCGGTAGTTACAAAGTACCGAATGAGGGAATCACTATCTGGGTGGATTAAAGTATGGATGGCTGTTAGAAATGTCTGTTTTATCTGCCGAACGGAGACCGACCGCAGGGCCCATTCACGTGGAACCCTTTTCGGATACCAACTCGTGTGCGGTCGGTCAAACTTCACCTTCTGGTAACTGCCGAACCACCGGTCCGATCTGGGTGAATTTTGGATATTATATTCACCCAGATCAGGGCTACCTAGCGGTACCCTAATATTGAGGATATGTGATGGTTTAGGGGTACATCCAAGTTTGGGGTAAAGTCCTGTACAAGTTAAGGGGATTATGACTCACACCGAGGGGAGGAGATGTGTGGGAGGTAACAAGCCCTGCATTGGTCACTGTCATAATTATTGTAGTTCCCTCCCTTGCATGGGAGCAGGCTTTATAAGAAACCCTGAAATAAACAATTGTCAGTTCTACTCCTGAAACTGTGTGTCGTCCAGTTATTGGGAGTGCTGTGGGGATATTTCTGTACCTTTTTACCTGCTGGAAACTCTGCTGTGGATTTACTAATGACTTGTTCCTGAGCCTTCCTTGGATCTAAAGTGGAGAATAGCTGCGAGAAATCAGCTCTCCGCTACATTGGTTGGCAGCGGTGGGATCCAGACTCACAGAGGAACAAGGATTAATGGAGATTGACCTTTCCACGCTAAAGAGAACCACATTGAAAGACCTTCTAGAAGCGAAAGGTGGTTCTGCCAGCAGCAAATCCAAAGCAACGCTTATCACCGAAGTAATGGCAGAGTACAGAGCAGAAGAGGTCCAGGCCACGGAACAAAGACCTGAAACAGAACAGGAGGAGTTCCAAAGGCACTTACAATTCAGACTGGCCTTTTATGGAGAAAACCCACCAACAGAGATCATCTCTAAAACGATGACAGAGGTGCAGGAGTTTGTGATGAGAAACAGGAGACCACAAACACCGGAAAGAAGTGCAGCAGGAGCTGTGGCACAAGAGGGTAAGCCCAAAATTCCCTATCAAGCTTTTAAAACGTATGTGGAAGCAGAGGAGGATATAGATGCCTTCCTCCAAGACTTTGAGAGACTGTGTACGCTGCATAACATACCAAGGGAAGAGTGGGTACCCATATTAGCAGGACGGCTGTCAGGAAGGGCAGCTGAAGCTTACCGCACTGTGCCTGATATTGAAATTAGGAACTATAACCGGGTAAAAGAAATTATCCTGGCCCGGTATGCAATAACAGCAGAGGCATACCGGAGGCGCTTCAGGGAATTGAAAAAGGCGGACAAAGATTCGCATGCAGAGTGGGCTTGCCGACTGGAAAGGGCAGCTCTTGGGTGGATGCAGTCCAGTAAAGCGCGGTCCATGGAGGACTTGTTACAAATGCTGCTGTTGGAGCAGTTTTATGAGGGGATATCCTCAGAACTACAGGAATGGGTGAGGGATCGTAACCCCACCACCCTCACCGAGGCTGCCAAAAAGGCAGATGATTTTATGGACGCTCGCAGACAGACCACGGCAGTGAGTACCAAACCTGCCATGCGGCCACCAGGGGGGAATTCCTTCTCTCCTAACCCTCAACCCCCACCAAGACAACTCCCTCCACCAGCACCAGCAGCAGCACAGCAGAGATACCGCACACCTGCTTCTGTGCAATGCCACCGATGCCAGAAGTGGGGACATTTCCAACGAGAGTGTCCACAGTCTAGAGACCGCAACACCTGGATCCGACCAGGGCCTCCACCACCACCACCGAGAGCAGCCGCGCATCACTACCAAGATGAGGTACCACTTCCCTACAGCTCTGCCGTTCCAGTCACGACTGTGGAACAGTGGGAAGTGCTGCATGAGGCCAATCCCTTACAAGCACAGGCGGATAATCGACAGCACCATAGGCAGACCGTATATCTCGAAGGGAAGCCTATGCAGGGGCTCAGAGACTCGGGAGCCACCATCACCCTGGTGCAAAGTCATTTGGTTTCGGACAAGGCCAAACTGAATAAGACTGTGGCTGTCAGGGTTGCAGGGGGAGCCGTGTATCGGCTAGACACAGCCCGGGTACACTTGCATTGGGGTGCGGGGTTTGGGAATGTGGAAGTGGGACTAATGCCGCAATTACCTGCTGAGGTGGTCCTAGGGAATGATCTGGGCAAACTCACCTCCGCCTTTGAACCACAAACTACTGAGGAAGCACACCCAGTAGTCACCAGGCAACAGGCCCGCACCCAGCACAACAACAACGCACTGCCGGAGGTCCAGGTAAGAGATTCCTCCCCTTCCCTAGACTGTATGCCGTGGGCCCCTCCTGACGAGTTTGTAGCCGAGGTGATCACTGACCCTACCTTACAAGTATATCGAGACAAGGTCACCTCTATCCAACCTGGGGCGGAGGGGGAGAGATTTGTATGGGACAGGCAGTTATTATACCGAGAAACGAGTAAAGAGATAGCGGGGTCAGAACCCATAACTGCAAGACAGCTCGTGGTACCGCAGAGGTACCGAACCGAATTACTCCGGATAGCGCACGATATTCCGCTATCCGGACATTTGGGGGTCAGCCGTACCAGATATCGGCTGACCCAAAGTTTCTTCTGGCCAGGGATTAGCCAGGAGGTGCGCAGGTATTGTAATACCTGCGATACGTGCCAGAGGGTAGGAAAGAGGGGGGATAAGCGTAAGGCAAAGCTGCACCCCCTACCCATAATTGAGGAACCCTTTCATAGGGTTGCAGTAGACATTGTAGGCCCCTTCCGAAAGCCTAGCCCATCAGGCAAACGGTACATTTTGACCGTAGTGGACTACGCCACTCGCTACCCCGAGGCGGTAGCCTTAACTAATATCCATGCAGAGACGGTGGCTGAGGCGCTGATGCAGATTTTCTCCCGGATGGGGTTACCCAGGGAGATCATCTCGGATCAGGGCACTCAGTTCACGGCAGAGGTCACCCAACAGCTCTGGAAGTTCTGTAAGATTAAGCCCATCATTAGTGCCCCGTACCACCCCCAGACTAATGGGCTCTGCGAACGGTTCAATGGCACCTTAAAACAGATGCTCCGAACCTTCGCAGAGACCCACCGAGACTGGGAAAAATTCCTGCCGCACTTACTGTTTGCTTACAGGGAGGTGCCGCAGGAATCTACGGGATTTTCTCCCTTTGAACTGCTTTTCGGGAGGAGAGTAAGGGGACCCCTGGACTTGATTAGAGAACACTGG
Source organism: Pelobates fuscus (assembly GCF_036172605.1). NCBI lineage: Eukaryota > Metazoa > Chordata > Amphibia > Anura > Pelobatidae > Pelobates > Pelobates fuscus. The sequence goes on along the minus strand of NC_086318.1, from coordinate 2,908,212 downwards.
GAGGGAGACCGTAGCGCTGACGGCACCCCTATTGTACCATATGTGTTGGCCCTCCGAGATCGCCTGGAAGCTCTCACAAAGACGGTAAAGGAAAACCTACAGGCAGCTCAGACGCGTCAGCGCACCTGGTACGATAGAGGCGCCAGGGACCGTAGCTTTCAGGTCGGACAGAAAGTTTTAATTTTAAAACCTGTCCGACACGATAAGCTACAGGCCGCCTGGCAAGGCCCTTATAAGGTGGTAGAGCAACGGTGTGACACCACTTATATAATCGGCCACTGCGCAGGGAATGGGGGGCGACGCATGATCCATGTGAACATGCTGAAGCCTTACCAAGAGCGATCAGAGGAGGTGACAGCTATCTGCGCCCCCACCTCTGAAGAAGGCGACAGCCTACCCCTCCCCGATCTGTTAGAGGACGGACAGATGGCTGGAGATTTAGGAGCAGTTGTACTGGGGGATCGGTTAAGCCCACAGGAGCGTATCGAGGTACAACAACTACTGCAAGAAAAGCAGGAGACCTTTTCTAATGTACCTGGATACACCCCTCTGGCTACCCACCGAGTAGAAACCCCTGGCCAACTTCCCATGCGCCAGACTCCGTACCGCATCCCTGAAGCGGTACGGGAGAATATGCGCAAGGAAATTGAAGAGATGATTCAGTTAGGAGTCATTGAGCCCTCCGATAGCCCCTGGGCCTCTCCCGTAGTCCTCGTACCAAAGCGGGACGGCACGACCCGCTTTTGCGTGGACTACAGGAGATTGAATGAGAAAACCGTATCCGACGCATACCCGATGCCTAGGATAGATGAGTTGCTGGACCGGATGGCCAGGGGTCAATACCTTACCACTATTGATTTGTGTAAAGGGTATTGGCAGATTCCCTTGGCCCCGGACGCCATCCCTAAGTCCGCCTTTGTCACCCCATTCGGCTTGTACCAATTTAAGGTCATGCCGTTTGGGATGAAAAACGCGCCGGCTACCTTCCAACGGATGGTGGACCGCCTCCTAGATGGGTTCCAAGACTATACCTGCGCGTATCTCGATGATATTGCCATATTTAGCGATACCTGGCAGGAACACTTGGCCCATATAGGAGCGGTTCTAGACAGAATCAGGGAGGCTGGCTTGACCTTAAAGCCAGCGAAATGTAGCATTGGGATGGCCGAGGTACAGTACCTGGGCCACAGAGTGGGCTGTGGTAAACAAAAGCCGGAACCAGCCAAAGTAGAGGCAGTAGCACAGTGGCCTACCCCGAAAACTAAAACCCAGGTATTAGCCTTCCTAGGGACAGCAGGGTATTACCGGAAGTTTGTGCCCAATTATAGTGCCCTGGCCAAACCCCTCACTGACCTGACCCGTAAAAACCTTCCCCGCCAAGTAACCTGGACCCCGGAGTGTGAGCAGGCATTCCAACACTTGAAAGATGCACTTGTTAATGCCCCTGTCTTGGCCGCTCCCAATCCAACTAAACGTTTTCTTGTCCACACAGACGCTTCTATGTTTGGATTGGGGGCAGTACTGAGCCAAGTCGGGGCCGATGGCGGAGAACACCCCGTGGCTTACATCAGTCGCAAACTTTTACCTCGGGAAGTAAGCTACGCCGCCATCGAGAAGGAATGCCTAGCTGTGGTGTGGGCCTTAAAGAAATTACAACCCTACTTGTATGGACAGGCTTTTTCTTTGCTCACGGATCACAACCCGTTGGTCTGGCTGAACCGGGTGGCTGGGGACAATGCCCGGCTGCTGCGCTGGAGTTTGGCGCTGCAGCCCTTTGACTTTAACATTCAATACCGCCCGGGTAAGCAAAATGGAAACGCCGACGGGTTGTCACGACAAACTGATCTGGAGAAATAATCCGTGAGCACCCCGGTCATCCCCAAGCCGATCCGTGTGGGATCAGACTGTGTATGCCGGCTTGTGGGCAAGGGGGAGCAGTGTAGCGGAACGCCGTAAGCCTGTCCTGCAAACTGCCTGTGTGACTATATTCATTATAATTTTACCTGTGTTGAATTGCTATTCATGTATGTAAAGTGTGAATTATATGTTATTCGGTAGTTTCCCTCCGTACTATATACTTATGGAAACTACCGAACGGAGGGACCACCCCGGAGAGAAGTGTGCCAACAATTAAGGTTCCCATTCTCTCCAAAACCACAAGTTAACATTGTATCGGGGTGGCCGCCATTCGGCATGCGTACACGTGGCGGCGGCCATCTTACGCATGAAAATCTCAGCGGTGTTGTGTCGTCGAGTGTCTGGAACCCAAATCGGACACTCAGACAACCAAACACCGCTGAGACCTCCAGAGCTCCGTAACTACCGAACGGAGAGTCCTAACAAATCCCCATTCGGTAGTTACAAAGTACCGAATGAGGGAATCACTATCTGGGTGGATTAAAGTATGGATGGCTGTTAGAAATGTCTGTTTTATCTGCCGAACGGAGACCGACCGCAGGGCCCATTCACGTGGAACCCTTTTCGGATACCAACTCGTGTGCGGTCGGTCAAACTTCACCTTCTGGTAACTGCCGAACCACCGGTCCGATCTGGGTGAATTTTGGATATTATATTCACCCAGATCAGGGCTACCTAGCGGTACCCTAATATTGAGGATATGTGATGGTTTAGGGGTACATCCAAGTTTGGGGTAAAGTCCTGTACAAGTTAAGGGGATTATGACTCACACCGAGGGGAGGAGATGTGTGGGAGGTAACAAGCCCTGCATTGGTCACTGTCATAATTATTGTAGTTCCCTCCCTTGCATGGGAGCAGGCTTTATAAGAAACCCTGAAATAAACAATTGTCAGTTCTACTCCTGAAACTGTGTGTCGTCCAGTTATTGGGAGTGCTGTGGGGATATTTCTGTACCTTTTTACCTGCTGGAAACTCTGCTGTGGATTTACTAATGACTTGTTCCTGAGCCTTCCTTGGATCTAAAGTGGAGAATAGCTGCGAGAAATCAGCTCTCCGCTACAATAATGTTACTGTATAACCAATACATAGTGAGACCCAGCTCATTATCTAAATTATACTATTAATAATGTTACTGTATAACCAATACATAGCGAGACCCGGCTCATTATCTAAATTATACTATTAATAATGTTACTATATAACCAATACATAGCGAGACCCGGCTCATTATCTAAATTATACTATTAATAATGTTACTATAACCAATACATAGCGAGACCCGGCTCATTATCTAAATTATACTATTAATAATGTTACTATATAACCAATACATAGCGAGACCCAGCTCATTATCTAAATTATACTATTAATAATGTTACTGTATAACCAATACATAGCGAGACCCGGCTCATTATCTAAATTATACTATTAATAATGTTACTATAACCAATACATAGCGAGACCCAGCTCATTATCTAAATTATACTATTAATAATGTTACTGTATAACCAATACATATCGAGACCCGGCTCATTATCTAAATTATACTATTAATAATGTTACTGTATAACCAATACATAGCGAGACCCGGCTCATTATCTAAATTATACTATTAATAATGTTACTATAACCAATACATAGCGAGACCCGGCTCATTATCTAAATTATACTATTAATAATGTTACTATAACCAATACATAGCGAGACCCAGCTCATTATCTAAATTATACTATTAATAATGTTACTGTATAACCAATACATAGCGAGACCCGGCTCATTATCTAAATTATACTATTAATAATGTTACTATAACCAATACATAGCGAGACCCAGCTCATTATCTAAATTATACTATTAATAATGTTACTGTATAACCAATACATAGCGAGACCCGGCTCATTATCTAAATTATACTATTAATAATGTTACTATAACCAATACATAGCGAGACCCAGCTCATTATCTAAATTATACTATTAATAATGTTACTATAACCAATACATAGCGAGACCCAGCTCATTATCTAAATTATACTATTAATAATGTTACTATATAATCAATACATAGCGAGACCCAGCTCATTATCTAAATTATACTATTAATAATGTTACTGTATAACCAATACATAGCGAGACCCGGCTCATTATCTAAATTATACTATTAATAATGTTACTGTATAACCAATACATAGCGAGACCCAGCTCATTATCTAAATTATACTATTAATAATGTTACTGTATAACCAATACATAGCGAGACCTAGCTCATTATCTAAATTATACTATTAATAATGTTACTGTATAACCAATACATAGCGAGACCCAGCTCATTATCTAAATTATACTATTAATAATGTTACTATAACCAATACATAGCGAGACCCGGCTCATTATCTAAATTATACTATTAATAATGTTACTGTATAACCAATACATAGCGAGACCCGGCTCATTATCTAAATTATACTATTAATAATGTTACTATATAACCAATACATAGCGAGACCCAGCTCATTATCTAAATTATACTATTAATAATGTTACTGTATAACCAATACATAGCGAGACCCAGCTCATTATCTAAATTATACTATTAATAATGTTACTGTAACCAATACATAGCGAGACCCGGCTCATTATCTAAATTATACTATTAATAATGTTACTGTATAACCAATACATAGCGAGACCCAGCTCATTATCTAAATTATACTATTAATAATGTTACTGTATAACCAATACATAGCGAGACCCGGCTCATTATCTAAATTATACTATTAATAATGTTACTATAACCAATACATAGCGAGACCCAGCTCATTATCTAAATTATACTATTAATAATGTTACTATATAACCAATACATAGCGAGACCCGGCTCATTATCTAAATTATACTATTAATAATGTTACTGTATAACCAATACATAGCGAGACCCGGCTCATTATCTAAATTATACTATTAATAATGTTACTGTATAACAATACATAGCGAGACCCAGCTCATTATCTAAATTATACTATTAATAATGTTACTGTATAACCAATACATAGTGAGACCCAGCTCATTATCTAAATTATACTATTAATAATGTTACTGTATAACCAATACATAGCGAGACCCGGCTCATTATCTAAATTATACTATTAATAATGTTACTATATAACCAATACATAGCGAGACCCGGCTCATTATCTAAATTATACTATTAATAATGTTACTATAACCAATACATAGCGAGACCCGGCTCATTATCTAAATTATACTATTAATAATGTTACTATATAACCAATACATAGCGAGACCCAGCTCATTATCTAAATTATACTATTAATAATGTTACTGTATAACCAATACATAGCGAGACCCGGCTCATTATCTAAATTATACTATTAATAATGTTACTATAACCAATACCTAGCGAGACCCAGCTCATTATCTAAATTATACTATTAATAATGTTACTGTATAACCAATATATATCGAGACCCGGCTCATTATCTAAATTATACTATTAATAATGTTACTGTATAACCAATACATAGCGAGACCCGGCTCATTATCTAAATTATTCTATTAATAATGTTACTGTATAACCAATACATAGCGAGACCCAGCTCATTATCTAAATTATACTATTAATAATGTTACTGTATAACCAATACATAGCGAGACCCGGCTCATTATCTAAATTATACTATTAATAATGTTACTATAACCAAAACATAGCGAGACCCAGCTCATTATCTAAATTATACTATTAATAATGTTACTATAACCAATACATAGCGAGACCCAGCTCATTATCTAAATTATACTATTAATAATGTTACTATAACCAATACATAGCGAGACCCAGCTCATTATCTAATTATTAATAATGTTACTATAACCAATACATAGCGAGACCCAGCTCATTATCTAAATTATACTATTAATAATGTTACTGTATAACCAATACATAGCGAGACCCGGCTCATTATCTAAATTATACTATTAATAATGTTACTGTATAACCAATACATAGCGAGACCCAGCTCATTATCTAAATTATACTATTAATAATGTAACTATATACCAATACATAGCGAGACCCGGCTCATTATCTAAATTATACTATTAATAATGTTACTATAACCAATACATAGCGAGACCCGGCTCATTATCTAAATTATACTATTAATAATGTTACTGTATAACCAATACATAGCGAGACCCGGCTCATTATCTAAATTATACTATTAATAATGTTACTGTATAACCAATACATAGCGAGACCCGGCTCATTATCTAAATTATACTATTAATAATGTTACTATAACCAATACATAGCGAGACCCAGCTCATTATCTAAATTATACTATTAATAATGTTACTGTATAACCAATACATAGCGAGACCCGGCTCATTATCTAAATTATACTATTAATAATGTTACTGTATAACCAATACATAGCGAGACCCAGCTCATTATCTAAATTATACTATTAATAATGTTACTGTATAACCAATACATAGCGAGACCCGGCTCATTATCTAAATTATACTATTAATAATGTTACTGTATAACCAATACATAGCGAGACCCAGCTCATTATCTAAATTATACTATTAATAATGTTACTGTATAACCAATACATAGCGAGACCCAGCTCATTATCTAAATTATACTATTAATAATGTAACTATATACCAATACATAGCGAGACCCGGCTCATTATCTAAATTATACTATTAATAATGTTACTATAACCAATACATAGCGAGACCCGGCTCATTATCTAAATTATACTATTAATAATGTTACTGTATAACCAATACATAGCGAGACCCGGCTCATTATCTAAATTATACTATTAATAATGTTACTGTATAACCAATACATAGCGAGACCCGGCTCATTATCTAAATTATACTATTAATAATGTTACTATAACCAATACATAGCGAGACCCAGCTCATTATCTAAATTATACTATTAATAATGTTACTGTATAACCAATACATAGCGAGACCCGGCTCATTATCTAAATTATACTATTAATAATGTTACTGTATAACCAATACATAGCGAGACCCAGCTCATTATCTAAATTATACTATTAATAATGTTACTGTATAACCAATACATAGCGAGACCCAGCTCATTATCTAAATTATACTATTAATAATGTTACTATAACCAATACATAGCGAGACCCAGCTCATTATCTAAATTATACTATTAATAATGTTACTATAACCAAAACATAGCGAGACCCGGCTCATTATCTAAATTATACTATTAATAATGTTACTGTATAACCAATACATAGCGAGACCCGGCTCATTATCTAAATTATACTAATAATAATGTTACTGTATAACCAATACATAGCGAGACCCAGCTCATTATCTAAATTATACTATTAATAATGTTACTGTATAACCAATACATAGCGAGACCCGGCTGATTATCTAAATTATACTATTAATAATGTTACTGTATAACCAATACATAGCGAGACCCAGCTCATTATCTAAATTATACTATTAATAATGTTACTATAACCAATACATAGCGAGACCCAGCTCATTATCTAAATTATACTATTAATAATGTTACTGTATAACCAATACATAGCGAGACCCAGCTCATTATCTAAATTATACTATTAATAATGTTACTATAACCAATACATAGCGAGACCCGGCTCATTATCTAAATTATACTATTAATAATGTTACTGTATAACCAATACATAGCGAGACCCAGCTCATTATCTAAATTATACTATTAATAATGTTACTGTATAACCAATACATAGCGAGACCCGGCTCATTATCTAAATTATACTATTAATAATGTTACTGTATAACCAATACATAGCGAGACCCGGCTCATTATCTAAATTATACTATTAATAATGTTACTGTATAACCAATACATAGCGAGACCCAGCTCATTATCTAAATTATACTATTAATAATGTTACTGTATAACCAATACATAGCGAGACCCGGCTCATTATCTAAATTATACTATTAATAATGTTACTGTATAACCAATACATAGCGAGACCCAGCTCATTATCTAAATTATACTATTAATAATGTTACTGTATAACCAATACATAGCGAGACCCGGCTCATTATCTAAATTATACTATTAATAATGTTACTGTATAACCAATACATAGCGAGACCCGGCTCATTATCTAAATTATACTATTAATAATGTTACTGTATAACCAATACATAGCGAGACCCGGCTCATTATCTAAATTATACTATTAATAATGTTACTGTATAACCAATACATAGCGAGACCCAGCTCATTATCTAAATTATACTATTAATAATGTTACTGTATAACCAATACATAGCGAGACCCAGCTCATTATCTAAATTATACTATTAATAATGTTACTATAACATTAGAGTGTCCCGTAACAGAGCAGGCAAAAGAATATCAGAAGTAAATATATAGCTTTTCTACGGACATTAAAGACAAGGTTCTAAATGAATAGTTTTTTCCCCCCCGAAGTCTATATGGAGAGTGTGTGATTGACAGCCAGGGGATGTGTGTCAAGGGCTAAATAAAAATACTGGTTTAAAGGGGCACTCCAGAGACCAATACAACTTTAACACATTTGATAGATTGTGGCCTCAATACAATGCTGCCTTTTGTGCAGGCTCAGATCTTTTTGCACAAAATAAATAAATGTTTTGCAGAATTCTGCAGCATGCGCCTGCTCCCTTAGCCATGCCCCCCCCCTTCCAGAAAGATTGTTTGGATTGTTCCTTTAAATGTCTCTATCCAATGTATTTCATGTAATATGTCTGCCATGGTTTGACTCTGTATCCCATTTGGGGAGTTTGCATTTCTTCGTCTGAGCTTGTACTCCAAGGTTCTGTTCCTTTCTTCATTCAGGACTTCATGGCTGATTCTAATCCACCCACACAGTGTGGACATAGTTTGTGTAGCCAGCAGGCTATTCTTGTGGTGATCCTTTCTGTTCATTTTCTGTTCCTACCTAGGCTGCGTGTTCTTAACTGGAGTTCCCGGAAGTCTTTGTGGGAAGAAGCTCGACCGAAGGAGATTGCCAATCTTTACACGATAACGGCTCTGGCCTGGAAAAAGGACGGCTCCCGGCTGTGTGCAGTGAGTGCATTGGTTCACACTTTCATACTAACCTGTTTGGCAATAAGAAGGCTTAAGTAAGGTTTCAGTTTACATGATATGCTATTAAGGGTTAATTTTGAAAAAGATATACTATATTTTTATAAACCCTATTGGCGAATTTCCAAAATCTAGAAACAGAGGAGATAGAGGTAAAAGGAAGAGTTAAGTAAAACGCGTTGACAGTGTTGCTTTTAGCAGGATACACACTGTACTACACCCAGACGCACACTAACGGTCTGTTTGTCCATCTTATCTGTTTAATTCTGTCTGTCTCTAAATCTGGCGGTAGTGTTGAACTGCACCCATCCATGAGGTCGGTGAGGCTTAATGCAGCAGTTTGTCTAAGGATTGTTTTACTGAGTGCTTCTGTCTCGTACTCTTGGCTTCACATTTCATTGAGGCATTGGGGGAGATTACTACAATGTTCCCTCGTGAAGAAAGGTGGATATAAACTGTGCAATCCTTCGTGTAAGATGTGCGCAGAGTTTCACTAACACTTACTGCTTGCTGGATTCTGAACTCCGCTGTGCCTGTATTTGTTTTTCTATATTCAGATGAGGAATAATGGCAGGCCCTGCAGAGACTTCTTCTTTGGCATCCCGTGCAGGCCTGTCACTATCCCAACAAATAATACTGTATAGAGGGAGGTGATTAATTCAGTCTGCTGTTTAGTAGACTTTCCCTAGTGCCCTTCATGAAGCACTAGGCTCAGTTTTAGTGTAAAAGCGCCAAGCATCTTCAACCAACACACAATATGGAACATGCTTAGTAATAACAGCCAAAGATAAAAATTTGTATAAAGAATAACCACGGTTACACCATAGAAGGGAGGGTAGCTGGAACCCTACTCACACTTAAGAGACCTTTTCTACTAGCTCTCAATCGTTTACATTTTAAACAGAGAGTGATGCTGTCTCTTTAAGAACCTTCGAAGTCTATCCGAGACTTAAGATAAGGCCAGGGACTAATTCAAAGTATTTTGAAATATTGGGCAGACTAGATGGGCCGAATGGTTCTTCTCTGCTGTCACTTTCTATGTTTCTATGATGTAGATCTTGCATAGACTATTCACAGCTCCCCCAGCTCTCTCGGGTAGAACACAGAAATGGCCAATATAGTGCAGATAAACATCTCCTAGAGAGTAAGAAACACGCCTGCTCATTATTAAAGGAGCGATTAAATGCCACCCCAAACGAATTGTTAATATGTCTATATATGGGTGACACCCATAGCTTCAAACAAGTAATACCTTTATTAAAGCATCCACAACAAAAAGCCTTCAAAGTGGCTGAATTACAATCAGCTTACATTATTCGATGGTGAAGAAAGCTGTGTATGCCGATTCTCACATTAAGTTTCAGATTCCAATATGTATCTCGCTCGAAGTCTTCTGGGATCCTGATCATGTGACGCGTTGCGTCCTACCCTCGGCTTCCACAGATGATTGTTTCTTCTCCTCTCACATTTAAAATGTTACCTGAACTCTTTCTTTCTCTCCCAGTTGGTGTTATCCAATGCTGGAGGTGTATACACCAAGTCCAATTAATTAGTTAGAACTTTCTGTTTTAGTCAAAGTCCACCATGAGTAAAGACCGCATCAAAAACAATAGTATTGGAAATAAACAATGTCGCCATTTTACAATACTATATAACATAAACACACGTTACTCACAGCATTGTGGGAGGACCTGGACCTACAGACAGACTATTTTTGTAGGTTGCGGGACATTTCTTATGTTTTAGTCACCCTAATGTAATTGTTTAGTGTTAAATGTTAGTGTGCTCTCATGTATTGCCAATGCTTGCAAGCAACTAGGTGGATTGGCCTGTGGAGCCTGTACATCTAGCAACCGCTGTATGCACTACCTGAATAGCAAGGCTTGCTAAATTGCACATTCTGGTAAATATTGCCATTTCTGTTTTATGTTAATTATTGTCTGTGGCAAATCTAGCCACTTCTGAACTATATGTATTGTAGGTTGTCCATAGGCTGAATGTATACTGTAGATCGTTACCTGTAATAATGCTATGTTGCAGCCGTTCGCATACTGGCCCCCGTACCCTGCCAGCACACAAAGCATTCGTTGACGGAACATGGCTATTCCGGCCGTTCACCGTACGAATGCGGGCTCCCCAGGTAGACCACACACTCACCAGCCGTGTGGCACCAAGTAATCGATTGCAACAATGTTGCAATCGGTAATCAAGGGCTCTCCTAGGTGGCCGCCGATCGGCTACCGACCATGCGGCGGTCGGCCATCTTGGATCCTTTGTCTCTGCAGCGGTGTTCGGTCGTCGAGAGCTTGGAACCGAAATCGGCTACTCAATGATCCGAACACCGCTGGACTTCCAGAGCGTTCGGGAGTGCCGCGTTTAGTATGTTGTGTTCCCCATAAATGTCCGGTACTGTTGGGCCGAACTCAATGTTTGAATGTATTTTGTGCGGCGTTCGATTGGTTTAGCTGGGATCGGAGCGGTATTCTCACTAAATGTGCCCGCCGACCCCAGCTATCTACCGAACGGTCCCTCGTCTAAAAGCGAGTAAAAATGTATAAAATATAGATTTCTGTATAAATTGTCGGTTTTGCGCCACGAGGGGATAATCCACTTAATCGTCCATTTTAGTGGGAGTATCCCTCTCGTGCCGCAATGCCTGTTGGGATAATTACAATGCCTGATGGGAGAAATCCCCTGTAATAACTGTAAGGAAACCCCTTGCACGGGGAACTGCATAAATACGGAGGTCTGTGAATAAAGCGAGTTAGTTGACTCCCAAACTGTGTTTCGTCCGGTTATTGGGAGGATGGGGAATATTGCCGTGCTTTCTGTCTTGACTGTGGATTTCCTGAAGATACCAACGGATATCGTGGACTAATATACTGCGTTCCGTTACATTGTCTTTCCCATCCCTTTATAAATATGTCATTATATTAGAAGTTCCTGTCTGTTGTCTAATGTGATTTGAGTGTTTGTATTTTTATTGCGTTGTCACAGTAAGCTTAACCCCTTAAGGACCGAGGACGGTTCAGGACCGTCATCGGCATTTTTGCGTTGCCGACCGAGGACGGTCCTAACGGTGTAATGTACTTACCCGATCGGCGATGCTCCCGGTGTGGGGAGACTGCCTGCAGCCCATGGCGGATTAGGAGCCAACCGAGCGATCACATGGTCACAATAGGTGTCTATGTGTCTGCCTGCTATTGTACAATAAAAACTAAATAACTGTTAATGTTAATAAAAAAAAAATTTCCCCACCATAACCTATTTGGATTTTGCTTCCCAAACACTACCAACAGGGCCTGACTGGGGAAACAAAGCAGCCCTGGAAAAAAAAATCTATGCCAGCCCCATAAGTCATTGCGCCATATATTGTCGCAATATATATATATATATATATATATATATATATATATATATATATATATATATATATATATATATATATATATATATATATATATATATATATATATTGCTTTTTCTAATATAATATATTGGTCCTTTCAGAGTAAAACATTTAATTATACAGTAAGCATACTCACATGCAGACACAGACAATCTCACTGACACACACAAGCTCATTGATACACAGCCTCATAGACAAACAATTTCACTAATATACATAAGCTCATTGACATAAAAACACAAGCTCACTCACTAGCAGGCACACACACACACACATACACATGCAAGCAAGCAAACTCACTAACAGGCGCACACACACACAGCTTAATGTAGTGGTTCTGTTGTCTATAGCCTGTCCCTGCAGGCTTTTGAATGTAAACACTGACTTTGCAGAGAAAAGGCAGTGTTTACATTGCTTCCTAGTGACACCTCTAGTGACAGACACTCAGACGGTCACTAGAGGCGCTTCCTGTGTCAGTGCAGATTGGCTGAGATCATCAAGCTTGATGATCTCAGTCATAGAGGCAGAGACCAGCACGACGTTGCATGACACATACAGACACTCACAGCGTAACACAGACAGACACACACACAGCATGACACAGACAGACAGACAGACACAGACAGACAGACAGACACACACAGCATGACACAGATAGACACACAGCATGACACAGACAGACACACACACTGCATGACACACAGACACACAGCATGACACACACACACCGCATGACACAGGTACACACACACCGCATGACACAGGTACACACACACCGCATGACACAGACACACACACACCGCATGACACAGACACACACACACCGCATGACACAGACAGACACACACACACCATGACAGACACACACCATGATACAGACACACCGTGACACAGACAAACACAACATAGACAGACAGACACAACACAGACAGACACAACACAGACAGACACACACACAGCATGACACAGACACACACACAGCATGACACAGCATGACACACACACACAGCATGACACAGACACACAGCATGATACAGACACACACACACACACACACACAGCATGAAAGACAGACACACACAGCATGACACAGACAGACACACACAGCATGACACAGACAGACACACACAGCATGACACAGACAGACACACACAGCATGACACAGACAGACACACACAGCATGACACAGACAGACACACACAGCATGACACAGACAGACACACACAGCATGACACAGACAGACACACACAGCATGACACAGGCAGACACACACAGCATGACACAGGCAGACACACACAGCATGACACAGACAGACACACACAGCATGACACAGACACACACAGCATGACACAGACACACACAGCATGACACAGACACACACAGCATGACACAGACACACACAGCATGACACAGACACACACAGCATGACACAGACACACACAGCATGACACAGACACACACACAGCATGATACAGACACACACACAGCATGATACAGACACACACACAGCATGATACAGACACACACACAGCATGATACAGACACACACACAGCATGATACAGACACACACACAGCATGATACAGACACACACACAGCATGATACAGACACACACAGCATGACGCAGACACACACACAGCATGACGCAGACACACACACAGCATGACGCAGACACACACACAGCATGACGCAGACACACAGCATGACGCAGACACACAGCATGACGCAGACACACAGCATGACGCAGACACACAGCATGACGCAGACACACAGCATGACGCAGACACACAGCATGACGCAGACACACAGCATGACGCAGACACACAGCATGACGCAGACACACAGCATGACGCAGACACACAGCATGACGCAGACACACAGCATGACGCAGACACACAGCATGACGCAGACACACAGCATGACGCAGACACACAGCATGACACAGCCAGGCGCAGACACACAGCATGACACAGCCAGGCACACACACACAGCATGACACACACACACCATGACAGACACGCACACACACAGCATGACACACACACACACACACACACACTCCCACTGACATACATACTTTTTGGTACCTGTGGGTGGGCAGACTGATAGCTGTGCTGGCGGCCGCAGGGAGAACTTGAAAGGCGGCCGCAGGGGAAGCTCTTCATGAGGCCGCTGGGGGAGCAGGCTCTTCTGGGGGAGCAGGCTGTTCTGTCTCTGCTCCCCCTCCCTCGCGCGCAGCTTAATGAGACCGGAGCCGGAATATGACGTCATATTCCGTCCCCGGTCTCTTTCTAGCGCGCGCGCGAGGGAGGGGGAGCAGAGACAGAACAAACAGCCTGCTCCCCCAGAAGAGCCTGCTCCCCCAGCGGCCTCATGAAGAGCTTCCCCTGCGGCTGTCTTTCAAGTTCTCCCTGCGGCCGCAGGTCACCCCGGCCCCAGGTGCCGACGGCCCACCGGGAAATTTCCCGGTATCCCGGTGGGCCAGTCCGGCCCTGACTACCAAGCCTCAATAAGCAAACCAGTAACCAGCCTCGTGCTGATGAGTTGCATTAACAACGAAACAGCTGTCCATGAGTGGTTTACTGGCTTTGCATCTTTTCCTAAATGGTGTTCCAAGCAGTTGTATACGGCAAACACAGATTAAAATGAATCCATGTTTAAAATGGAATGAGACAAAAATGTGATTCTTCAACTCATTTGCATATGCCCACCCAGAATCCTTTGCGGTTGTAACATCACTGCAGATTTGGGGTTTCTGTGGGAATGCAAGTCTTATGGCTCGACTGGTGGGCAGATTTTTGTTTAACATTGTATTCATTATCCACAGACTTCAGGTGGAAGGGGTTTTCAATCACAAGTTTCCCCACCATAACATATAATATATATATATATAATGTCATACTAAGTGTATTTTTATATTAATATGTACATATATTAATATAAAAATACACTTATAATTAAATTACACACACGTGTGTGTGTGTGTGTGTGTGTGTGTGTGTGTGTGTATATATATATATATATATATATATATATATATATATATAAAATACAAATAATAAGTAAATAAAAAAAAAATAATGTAAAAATAATAATAATAAAAAAAAAATATATCTATATGAAATTGTATTTTGATATTAATATATATATAAATTTATATCAAAATGGGGGGCGGGGCTTGGCCAGCTAACTGAACGGTCGCACGGAGCTAGAGCTCCCCGCATACATCGCCCTAAAACCGGCTACCAGACTGACACTGACCTGCCACAGGCTTCCCACCAGACCGGGGAGCACTGAGAGTGCAGCGGGAACAAGCGGACACAATCGAGGGGCATAATGCGGTGGATCACGGGCCCGGAGCGACTGAGACCTACTGCAGACCTGGCTGGGAGTGGCGGCCGACCTCCACAGCGGGAACTGCTGATCATACAGCGGCCGAATCCCGTCCCCCCCCAGGACCGGTGGGGGTCATCCCGGTCCACACAACTCACAGCTGCCATCTTTTGCCTGCATCACCACAGACTGCACAAAGGGGGCCGAGAGGCCAAGCAAGATGGCGGACGCACACACCTAGGAGCCAAGAGGCCACGCTTCACATAATGCGGACCTCACTGGGCCCCAAGACAAAATTGGAGACCAACTTGACGCGATCTTTAATCGTTTTTGGGAGGCACTGGAGGAACGGAGGAAGCAGAATGTAAAGGACAAAAGGCCCTTACTTAAAACACCACAAAAACACGAGGTGAGAGATGCGGGCCCACACACAGGAAAATCAAACCCAAAGGTATCCGCCTTCCCTAAGCCGACCACTCTCACACCTCTAGGCAAACGAGGGCCGATCCCAGGGCACAGAAGCAGAACCTTAAGCAACAAACCAGCTACGCGGATCGCAATCTCCTGCAGAAACCGAGCTGGTAAAAACGTGCCGCTGGTCACATCTCCAGCCGGCGGCAAGAGAGTCACCTCACGCCTGCCCTTTAAGGTCACCCACCCTTATGTCCTTCACCTAAGCGGACACTCTGAACCCAGTCGGTCACAAGAGGACACCCACCCTCACACGTCATACCCAAGCGGGCATAGTGAACCCAGATGGTCCTATGGGGATATTCACCCTAATGCATTATGTACAAGCGGACGCTCTGAACCCAGCCAGGGTATTGGATGACTATCCTCCAGGTGGAACAGGGCAGCCATCCTGACATGACCGAACCATGCCTTTAATGTTTCTCTTTGTTTGTTTTTAACTTATGATTTTAGCACTGCAAAACTCCCTGACTTAAGGCAGCAAGAGATACTTAAGCTTGATAACCCTTTAACTATTCCCCTGAAACCCTGTCTGACACTCTTGATTAAACTTCGGTTAAGCCATTAAAACAGGGCACTCTAGCTAGCTGAGCAATGTTTAACACTTATTACTTATTAGTATATACTCTCTGTATGTTTACAGTCTTAAGCCTGATGATCATAACGTGAACCGCTACAACAGACATACAAAGTTAGCGTGTATTAAGCTTATTCACACATCATAAAAATTGTGCCTTTTTCCAAATGCCATGCAACTGTTAACATATACCTGTAACTGCTATCGTGGCATTGCAAGCATCTTTTGTTATTCCGTGCACAACAAAAATAAAGAATTAAAAAAATATATATATATAAAAATTATATCAAAATACACTTAGAATGAAATTGTGTGTATATATCTATGTACATATAAATAAATAAAAAATAATACGAAATATACATATGTCCATAAACATATTTACATAAATATACACGTAGACGTCAAATGCATATATATTTAAATTCTACGTGTGTATTTATGTAATATTTTTACATAATTAGGTAATTTTATTGATTGCAATTTGAGGGACCTGCCTACCAACCCAGGCCGAAAGTCCAGAGAATTTAATTTGTATTTTACCCTGTAACGTTCTATGGCACCCTAAAACCTGTACATGGGGGGTACTGTTTTACTCGGGAGACTTCGCTGAACACAAATATTAGTGATTCAAAACAGTAAAACATATCACAGCGATGATATTGTCAGTGAAAGTGACTTTGTTTGCATTTTTCACACACAAACAGCACTTTTACTGATGATATAATTGTTGTGATACATTTTCCAGTTTTGAAACACTAATATTTGTGTTCAGCAAAGTCTCCTGAGTATAACAGTACCCCCCCGTGTACAGGTTTTATAGCGTTTTTGAAAGTTACAGGGTCAAATATATGGGTCAAATATTTTTACATTGAAAATGGCCAGGTTGGTTACGTTGCCTTTGAGAGTGTATGGTAGCCGAGGAATGAGAATTACCCCCATGATGGCATACCATTTGCAAAAGAAGACAACCCAAGGTATTGCAGTCTTTTTCAGTAGCCACTTAGTCACAAACACTGGCCAAAATTAGTGTTCAATTTAGTTAATTACTTTTTACACACACAAACAAATATGAACGCTAACTTTGGCCATTGTTTGTGACTAAGTGGCTACTAAAAAAAGACTGGCCATACCCCATATTGAATACCCTAGGCTGTCTACTTTAAAAAAATATATGTACATGTGGGATGTTATTCAGAGATTTATGACAGATAATACTGTTACAATGTCACTATTGATACATTTTAAAAATGTATGTTTTGAAACCGCAATATCCTACTTGTACTTATAGCCCTATAACATGCAAAAAAATAGCAAAAAGCATGTAAACACTGGGTATTTTTAAACTCAGGACAAAATTTTGAATCTATTTAGCAGTTTTTTTCATTCTCTTTTGTAGATGAGTAAAATATTTTTCAAGTAAAAGTCAAAAAACATGTATTTCTTTCAATTTTGTAATCATATTTTTTTAAATTAAATTACCTGAGATTATATAAATAATGGTATGTAAAGAAAGCCCTTTTTGTCCTGAAAAAACCCAATATATAATGTGTATGGGACCAGTAAATGAGAGAGCGGAAAATTACAGCTAAACACAAACACCACAAAAGTGTAAAAAGAGGCCTGGTCTCAAATGTACAACATCGCAAAAACAGTCCAGTCCTTAATGGGTTAATGTAATCATCATATAGGCTAGTCCCAAGAAGAATAAAGTTTTGTATGTCAGTTCCTTTTGGAACTTGTGTCCAGTGTGGATTTATAGGCATCCTAGTGACAGTCTTCGGACTTGTTTGCTGGTTGCAGAATCCCTCTAGCTCTGGGATAAATCAAAGAGCTAGGCCTGAGAGCCTCAGTTGCCTTTGTAAAGGCAATATTTGTAATCACTGTAAGCAGAGCTGCTTTGGAATAGGCAGAGGGAGAGCTGATGCATGGTTGGGTGCAAAAGCTCAAGAAGGACCTAAGTCAAGCTGCAGCGACTGGGGCAGAAGCATTCCAGGAAGTGGAATTGGCGGAGGTACCCATGCGGGGTACAGGAAGCTCAGTCACATTTGGTGGCAACGGTGGGATGGCTTCCTAGCAAGTAGGGAAGCATCCTTGGGACTCAGGAGGGATAGCGCTAGCATCCGTGCAGCGTCCCTGTCTGGAGAAAAACTCGGGAGAATGGAGCGAGCTAGCCCCTGGGCAGAGTCCCCATACAAGGAGGAGTTGACCTAGTATGATGGCACTGAATATTAGACACCAGGTCCGAAGGAAACTCAGGGAAGAGGTCGTGAAGTAGAATCCGGTTCTCTGGAGAAAATCCCTCCCAGCCCCAAAACAGCGACATCGTACGCAATTGGGTCTATGGATACCTTTTCTTGGGAGAACCGCTGCTGGAGGAATGGGTGGTTCAACTGGAGAGACTGGTCTGGAGAGAATTGGCGGGAGATGATGGCTACCGGGCTTTAAGGTGGTATGTGGTCCAGCAGTACCCTTGGCTAGCCGATGATGACCCGACAGAGGGTGAGGACTAGAATGGCCCTGGTCTTTTGTGGGAGGCCTTTGAGGAGGAGACTGAGTTTGGAAGTACTCCAATACTCCGACTCTGGGACATCCAGCAACAAGCCTGGATACTGATTTGTTCTACTTGGCCATTACGGAGTTTGGGCTTGAAAAGGAGTACAGGCGACTGTCCGACTCTGTGCAGCAGCAGGCCGTGGAGGCTGGAGATTTAATAGACCTTACAGAGAAGATAGAGATGACCAGTCCCCCTCCTTAGCGGCTGCCGGAGTTACAGGGAGAGGAGATGATCGGTCCCTCTCCCCAACAGCAGCAGGTATTCCCGGGAGTGGAGACAGCCGGTCTCACTCCCCAGTGGTAGAGTGTGTTACAGGGAGGGGAGACGGTCATTTCTCTCCCCAGCGGCATAGTGCAACCAGCGTGCCGTGGTAGAGGTAGCCGACCTCTTTCCCCAACAGCAGGGTGCAAAAAAAATGAAACAAATCATGTACCCCAAAACATCATAAAAATGTATAATAACCCCACAAATAACACATCCTCTAATAGCCATGATCTGAGTGCCCAAGTTCTCCAAATAGCGCTCAGATCCATGCAGTTTAGGGGAAACACCACCGTGTTAAAGTTCTGACCAGCCGCACACTTGATCCAACTTTTGGGAGCTCCTGCAGCCGCAATACAGGGTGCTCTGCCTTGGTCTCTGGTGGCGTTTATTCCCCTTAGTCTCAGGTACCTTCCCTCCAAAAAGCGCTCTCCTGGCAGGTTTCAAAGTGGTACAAAACTGCGAACCATGTTGTCTGGGAACTGCAAGGTCACCTCATGCTGAAAACGGTTCCATAACATTCGCGGCTAAGTCCCGCCGAGGTGACCGGGTACCCACTATGTCCTCATAGCGAAATTGGTTCCATAGCGGTGGCGGCTAAGTATGGCTGAGGACTATTCGTGGGTTTGGTTCATGCGAACGGCCGCCAGAGAGCCAGCGTTCTGTTCCATTCATATGAAGGGAAAGTGCAGAACCAGGGGTGCCCAAGGAAAGCTACTTATTATTTATATAGCCGCAGCAAATTCCGTAGTGCCGTACAATGGGTGGACTAACCTACACATAATTGTAACCAGACAAATGGATGCACAGGAACACAGGAGGGGTGAGCCTACATGTTAGAGGGAGTGGGGTATAGTGACAGTAACAGAGGGATTGAGGGCGTGCTCAGTGAGTTTACATGTTAGAGGGAGTGGGATATAGTGACACAAAGGGTATATGTGACGGTACAATACGTTACTCCGTCAAGCATTCCCTTCTTCCCATAAAATAATATTCCCAATAATCCACAGGAATAAATATCGCCGGTATCACCAAATAATCCACACATGTGCCAAAGCTTAATGCTGGAACAGAACTTTACTGGAAGTAACAACAACAGGTATTCAAGCTACAGTTTATTTTATTCCCTGCTCCCATGCAGGGGAGGGACACACACGTTATTACATAGTAGTTACATAGTTACATAGCTGAAAAGAGACTTGCGTCTTTCAAGTTCAGCCTTCCTCACATTTGTTTTTTGCTGTTGATCCAAAAGAAGGCAAAAAAAAAAAAACAATTTGAAGCACTTCCAATTTTGCAACAAGCTAGGAAAAAAAATCCTTCTTGACCCCAGAATGGCAGTCAGATTTATCCTTGGACCAAGCAGCTATTACCCTTCATTGAAAGATTATATCCTTGAATATTCTGTTTTTGCAAGTATGCATCTAGTAGCTGTTTGGACATCTGTATGGACTCTGATAAAACCACTTCTTCAGGCAGAGAATTCCACATACTGATTGTTCTTACAGTAAAAAAACCTTTACTTTGCCTTAGACGAAATCTTCTTTCTTCCAGTCTAAACGCATGGCCTTGTGTCCTATGTAAAGTCCGGTTTGTGAATAGATTTCCACACAATGGTTTGTATTGGCCCCAAATGAATTTGTATAATGTTATCATATCCCCTCTCAGGCGACGTTTTTCTAAACTAAATAGGTTTAAATTTGTTAACCGCTCTTCATAGCTGATCTGTTCCATTCCTTTTATTAATTTTGTAGCCCACCTCTGCAGTAGCCAATAAAACAGAGGTTACAGCCCACACAAAATCCTCCCCTCTGCCTGTGATTCAATTATCTTATACAATAGAAGATGCAATTATCACAGGCAGGAAAAACAGTTTTTACAGCATATTCATAACTTCCAAAATATACATCACATTCACATAAAATTATATAATCACAATCAATCCATTCAGGGAACAACATATCAAAACATGGCATGAATCAGACCAGGGGTTCAGAAGTTAGTAAAGTATCTTTTGGGCCTGGCTGGCAGCATGGCTATCTGGCCCAAACCGGTTTTACAGAGCCCTCTATCCTGGAGACAATGGGGAAAATAATCCAATTATATCCAGGGATAGAGAAAACCCGCTATCAGTTTTAATGATATGCTTTCCTGAAGAAGTGTGTTTTCAAACATTTTTTTGAAGGAGTGGAGACTGGGTGAATGTCTAACAGAGAAGGGAAGGGGAGTCTTGGAGGCGAGCATCAGATGTGGGAGTACAGGAGTACAGACGTAGGTCTTCGGCAGAGCGCAGGGGCCTCAACTGGACATTCTTGTGTATTAGGGAGGGTAGGTAGGTTGGAGCAGCACAAGAATCTTAAATTGAGCCCTATATGGAACTGGAAGCCAATGTAAGGACTGACAGAGGGGGCAGGCGTGGGAGGTGCGGGCGGACAGGAAAATGAGCCTTGCCGCCGCATTCATTATAGATTGCAGCGTTGCAATCTGGGAACACATAAGACCACTCAGAAGGGGATTGTAGTAGTCAAGGCGAGAGAGAACAACGGCATGGACCAGCACCGTAGCTGTGCCTGGTGTTGGATAGGGGCGGATGCGAGCTATGTTTTTGAGATGGAAACGGCAGGATTTGGTTATCGACTGGACATGAAGGCTGAAGGAGAGGTCGGAGTCAAAGAGAACCCATAGGCAGCGATTCTGTGAGGTAGAGGTGATGGTGGCGCCGTTGACTTGGAGGGAGGCAGACACGGGAGTAGCAACACTTGAGGGAGGAAATAAAAAAAGTTCTGTTTTGGATAGGTTGAGGGAGGCAGTATAGATAGAGAACAGTATGGAACCAAGGACAGAACCTTGGGGAATACCAACAGAGAGGAGTTGGGGAGAAGAGGCAGAGTCAGAGAAAGAAACACTAAAAAAGTGCTGGGAGAGGTAGGAGGAGCACGAGGAGAGAGCAGTGTAACGGATCGCCTGGCACCCCGACTTGGTACCTCCGTTAATGGATGCTCCTAGCGTTTCCTGAGGACTCCAAGCACTCTGGCAGACACCACAATCACCGAATCTGAGAAGCATATGAATGCTCTCAAGCCTCTGAATGCTGTAGACCGTTGAATAGGAACCATACGAATAGGCTTGCACTCCTAGCAGTCAACTGGAACAGCATGCAATAAATCCTTCCCCCAATAATGAGACGACACTTCACTTTGAGGGTAAAACAGGAACTCTGGACTGGCACATCCAGCCTGGCTTTTATTTCCATCTTACACATTTAAGCCTGCCCACAGGGGAGGTGTAAAATATCCAATAGCATAGATGTTACCTCCCACACATCTCCTCCCCTTAGATTAACACTTAACCCAATTACACATACAGTTAAAACATACTTTCTACCCAACTTTCATAACTCTAAAACCATACATCACATTCACATAATAACATATCCACAATCAATCCATTCAGGGGAACAACATATTAAAAATGGCATGAATCAGACCAGGGGTTCAAAAGTTAGTAATAGTATCTTTTAAAACCCCTGTCAGCATGACTTTCCGGCTCAGACCGGTTACCTCCCACAATGCCTCACAATCCCTCCCCTCTGGCCTGGAGATAATTGGGGAAGGAATCTAATTATCTCCAAGGACTGAGGCAAAACTCCATTACCCACATGGCAGACAAAAAGACAGTAAAAGACATAACATTACATACTGATACATTTAACACATAAAACACACATTTCTACATATCCCCAGTTTAACCGAACACATAAATACCTACATAATATTTAAGACAGTATTACTGTGATATGTTACAAAGTCTTAAAGGGACATTATTCCCAAACGTCCCAATATGTCCACGGATGATTCTAAAAGGGCCAGCAGCAGCAATATAAACTAAAACATGCCCAAATGTAGTTCTTAAAGGGTCAGTACATTATGGTAGCAGTCCATAAGCCCCAATTCAGTCCCTTAAAGGGCAATATCTCCCAGGGACCATAATCACTGGGCAGGAGGCTAGCAACCAGGCTTCTCCAGTTCTCAGTGGCGAGGTTGGTTCCGCCACAAGCAGTATCTCGTAGACCAAGATTACGGAGAATGAGAAGAAGCTGTTGATGATCAACAGTGTCAAAGGCTGCAGAGAGATCAAGGAGAATTAGGATTTTTCAGTAATAAGATCATTGGATACTTTGGTCACAGCTGTTTCAACAGAGTGACAAACGTGGATTCCAGACTGAAGTAGGTCAAGCAGAGAGTTGTATTCAAGGAAGACTGTCAATCTTGCATACACCACTCTCTCAAGGATCTTGGAGGCAAATGGCAGTAGCGAGATAGGGCAGTAGTTGGATGGGGAGTTGGGGGTCAAGGTTGGACTTTTTCAGAATCTGTGTTATGGTTGCATGCTTGAGGGGTAGAGGAAATGTGCCGGAGGAAAGGGAGAGATTGAAAATGTTAGTGAGAGGAAGAGCAAGAGAGGGAGACAGGGTGCGGATGAGATAGGAGGGAATAGGATCGAGGGAACAGGTGGTGTGGCAGGAGGACTGGAGCAGAGCAGAAACCTCTTCTGTTGTTGTAGGTGTGAATGAGCATAGAACAGTGGATTGAGTGGGGTTGGGTGATGTATTGGAAGCGGAGGGAGAGAGGTTATAGATCTCTTCCTTGTTTGTTCTAATGGCAGCTGGGCAGGGTAACTCAAACGGTATGCCAGACTTGGACCATAGTCAGTGTGCAGGAGGCCGGCTTCCACACTGCTCCAGGAGTCCGTGGCAGACGTACTCAGGAAGGAGCGCTTGTCATACCTTAAGTCAACATGCAGAGAAATGGCCTGTGCTGCAAGAGCTAAAACAGTCTTGTAAGATTTTATTATTCTCTCTGGTCACTGATTTATATTAATTTATGGGATGGGGTAGGGTGGGAGTAGATTTCTTTCTGGAAGTTTAAAACGTCTTGCTATGAAAGAGAGAGCTCTCTCCATTTCAGTAGTATAATTGTTCTATTGGGCATTTTATTGTAACGGAATGCAGTAGTATAGTCCACGATCTCCGTTGATGTCATAGGTAATCCACAGTCAGAGTTAGAAAGCACGGCAATATTCCCAATCCTCCCAATAACCGGACGAAACACAGTTTGGGAGTCAACTAACTCGCTTTATTCACAGACTTCCATATTTATACAGTTCCCCTTGCAAGGGGTTTCCTTACAGATGTTACAGGGGATTTCTCCCATCAGGCAGTATAATTATCCCAACAGGCATTGCTGCACGAGAGGGATCCTCCCACTAAAATGGACGATTAAGTGGATTATCCCCTCGTGCAGCAAAACTGGCAATTCACATAGAAATCCATATTTCGCATAATATTACTCGCTTTCATACGAACGACCGTTCGGTAGATAGCTGGGGTCTGCGGGCACATTTAGTGAGAATACCGCTCAGATCCCAGCTAAACTAACCAAACGCCGCACAAAATACACTTAACCATCGAGTTCGGTTTGAAACTACCGAACATCGATGGGGAACAGAATGTGGTGAACGCGGAACTCCCGAACGCTCTGGAAGTCCACCGGTGTTCGGATCATTGCGTAGCCGTTTTCAGTTCCAGGCTCTCGACGACCGAACACCGCTGCAGAAACAAAGGATCCAAGATGGCCGACCGCCGCATGGTCGGTAGCCGAACGACGGCCACCTAGGAGAGCCTTTAATTACCGATTGCAACATTGTTGCAATCGGTTAATTAGTGCCACACGACTCTGAGTGTGTGGTCTACCTGGGGAGCCCGTATTCGTTTGGCGAACGGCCCGGATAGCCGCATTTCGTCAAACGAAAGGTTTGCATGCTGGTAGCTTACGGCTGCCAGCATGCGAACGGCCATAATATAATACATACACAATCAAGATACACAGTAATACATTCAGCCTACGGACAACCTTTATTTAATATAGTCCAGAAGTGGCTAGGTTTGCCACAATGCTCCCCCAGAACCAAGCCGGCATACACAGTCTGATCCCAACGGATCGGCTTGGGGATGTCCGGGAGAGTACTCACAGATCACTTTTCAAGTTCAGTTTGTCTGGATAACCCGTCGGTGTTACCGTTTTGTTTCCCTGGGCGGTAATGGATGGTGAAGTCGAAGGGCTGCAGCGCCAAACTCCAGCGCAGCAGCCTGGCATTGTCCCCAGCCACACGGTTCAGCCACACCAACGGGTTGTGATCTGTGAGTAAGGAAAAAGGTTGTCCATACAAATACGGCTGTAGCTTTTTAAGGGCCCACACCACGGCCAGGCATTCTTTCTCAATGGCGGCGTAACTCACTTCACGGGGCAGCAACTTTCGGCTCAAGTAAGCTACGGGATGCTCTCCGCCATCTGCTCCCACTTGGCTCAGCACTGCCCCCAATCCAAACATGGAAGCGTCTGTGTGGACAAGAAATCTTTTAGTTGGATCAGGAGCAGTTAGTACAGGAGCATTAGTCAGAGCAGTCTTGAGTTGTTGGAATGCCTGCTCACACTCTGGGGCCCAGACAACCTGTCGGGGAAGGTTCTTTCTGGTCAGGTCCGTCAGGGGTTTGGCCAGGGCGCTGTAGTCGGGTACAAATTTCCTATAATACCCTGCAGTCCCTAGGAAAGCTAGCACCTGAGTTTTGGTCCTTGGGGTAGGCCACTTTGCCACGGCCTCAATTTTGGCTGGCTCGGGTCTCTGCTGCCCACACCCCACTCGGTGCCCCAGATACTGCACTTCAGCCATCCCTATGTGGCACTTACTGGGCTTTAAGGTTAACCCTGCCTCCTCAATACGGTCTAAAATAGCCCCTATATGGCGTAGGTGTTCTTCCCAGGTCTGGCTAAATATGGCTTTGTCATCTAAGTATGCACAGGCATACTCCTAAAAACCGTCCAGTAGTCGATCTACCATCCGCTGAAAGGTAGCCGGAGCGTTTTTCATTCCGAAGGGCATGACCTTGAACTGATACAGGCCAAACGGAGTGACAAACGCCGACTTGGGGATGGCGTCATCGGCTAGGGTAATTTGCCAGTATCCCTTACACAAATCAATGGTAGTGAGATACTGGCCCCGTGCCATCTTATCTAACAGCTCGTCTATCCGGGGCATCGGGTAGGCATCAGACACTGTTTTGTCGTTTAGCCTCCGGTAGTCGACACAGAACCGGGTCGTGCCGTCCTTTTTAGGTACCAGGACTACCGGCGATGCCCAGGGGCTATCTGAGGGTTCGATAACCCCTAGCTGTAACATCTCGTCTAATTCTGCCTTCATATGGGTCCGGACTGACTCAGGGACCCGCTATGGAGCCTGTCGCATAGGTAGCTGTCCCGGGTTTCAGCTCGGTGGGTGGCCAGCGGAGTGTACCCAGGTAAATTGGAGAAGGTAGCCCCTTTAGCTACAATCAGCGCTTGTACCTGTGCACGCTCTTGAGGGCTTAGCCGCTCCCCCAGCTGAACCCCCCGGGAGGGCTCTATCGGCTCTTCCGGTTCTAGTAAGTCAGGTAGGGGCAGATTCTCCTGATCTTCTGAGGCTGAGGCGCAGATCGCCGTCACATCCTCTATCCTCTCATGGTAGGGTTTGAGCATGTTCACGTGGAGCATGCGTCTCTTCCCTACCCCTGAGCAGGGGCCAATTACATAGGTGGTGTCGCACCTTTGCTCTACCACCTGATATGGGCCTTGCCAGATGGCCTGCAGCTTGTCTGTGCGGACGGGTTTTAAAATCAAAACCTTCTGTCCCACCTGAAAGCTGCGGTCTCTGGCTCCTCTATCGTACCAGCGCCGCTGGCGTTGCTGGGCCGCCTGGAGGTTGGTGCGCACAGTCTGGGTCAGCACCTCCAGACGGTCCCGGAACTCCAGTACGTATGATACGATAGGGGTTCCATCTGTGTTACTCTCTCCCTCCCAGTGTTCCCTAATCAAATTCAAGGGTCCCCGCACCCTCCTCCCAAACAGCAACTCAAACGGGGAGAATCCTGTCGATTCCTGGGGGACCTCTCTATATGCAAAGAGCAGGTGAGGTAGGAACCTCTCCCAGTCCTTGTGGGTTTCCCCAAACGTACGAAGCATCTGCTTCAGCGTACCGTTGAACCTCTCGCATAGTCCATTGGACTGGGGGTGGTAGGCGGAATTGACTATTGGCTTAATGCCACATACTTTCCACATATGTTGGGTGACCTCGGCAGTGAATTGGGTGCCCCGGTCAGATATTATTTCTTGGGGAAACCCCACCCTGGAGAATACCTTCATTAAGGCCTCAGCTACGGTTTCAGCATGAATGTTAGTGAGGGCTACAGCCTCTGGGTACCTGGTGGCGTAGTCCACTATAGTTAGGATATACTTTTTGCCAGAGGGGCCGGGCTTTGGCAGGGGCCCCACTATGTCTACGGCTACCCTGCTGAAGGGCTCTGCAATAATGGGTAGGGGACATAGCTTGGCTTTGTGGCGGTCCCCTCGTTTACCTACTCGCTGGCAGACGTCACAGGAGGTGCAATACTGTCGCACGTCCTTAGAAATTCCGGGCCAGAAGAAAGCATGCGTTAGGCGGTATCTGGTACGGGTCATCCCTAGGTGTCCGGACAAGGGAATATCATGAGCGATCCTAAGTAGCTCCTGCCTATACTTCTGTGGTACCACTAACTGTTTGGTTGTCAGGGTGACAGACCCTCCCACTTCCCTCGCCGCAACGCGGTATAATAACCCTTTCTCCCACGTGTACCGCTCCCCCTCTAGCCCTGCCTGGTATGTGTGTACCCGGTCCCTATATACTTGTAGGGTGGGGTCTGTCTTTACCTCTGCCGCAAAGGTAGTCGGGGTATTCCAGGACATGTGAGTCGTGGGGGGTTCATGGTCTCTTACCTGAGCCTCAGAGTGTATCGGTGGAGCCGTGGTGCGAGCCTGCTGCCGTGTAGTCACTGGATGGGCTTCCTGGTACGGAGCCTGGGGTATAAAAGCAGAAGTCATCTGGCCCAAGTCATTCCCCAGTACAACATCTGCGGGTAAATTTTGCATAAGCCCCACTTCCACAGTTCCCTCTCCCACACCCCAATCCAAATGTACCTTGGCAGTGGGTAGCCGGTATACTGCTCCCCCTACCACCCGTACTGCCACTGATCCGCCAGTGTGAGTTGAACCTGGGACTAAATGCGGGGCAACCAAAGTTAGAGTGGCCCCCGAATCTCGGAGCCCCGCTACCTCCTTCCCTTCCAGGGTCACTAGCTGACGATGATGCTGCCGGTTGTCGGTGGCTCGGACCGACATCACCTCGTGGAGTACTCCTAGAGGCTCCTCGGTCTGGGCGCTCAGCATTTCCTGGGTGGCCGGTGCTACTTGATAGTGATGAGCAGCAGCCCTTGGTGTCAAATTTTGTCGCACCTGTTTCCACGCTTGTCTGCTCCGGTTTTGCGTGCACTCTCTGGGAGATATGTCCCCACTGTTTGCAGGTGTGACACTGGATGTTAGCCCGGCCATTGTATCGGGAGGGGGGTGGTGGATTACTTGGTGCGGGCCTGGACAGGTGGGGCCGGTAGGAGAAAAGTTACTGGGTGGCCCGGTGAGTCGAGGGAAAGTCTTACTTTGGAGTCCGTGATGCCTCCTGGCATCAAAATGTTGATCCGCTAGTCTAGCCGCTTTGGTTAGGGTGAGTGGTTTTCGATCTCTCACCCATTCTTGTGCTTCTGGGGACAAGCCATTAAAGAATTGCTCCAGCAGCATTAACTGCCGCAATTCTTCCATATTGATAGCGTTGCTGGCTTGTATCCAGCCTTGTGATGCTTGATCCAGCTTGTGCGCCCACTCTGCATGGGAATCTTTCTCAGGTTTGCGCAAGCCCCTGAACTTGCGCCGGTACGCCTCTGGGGTGATGGCATACCTCTCCAAGATCGCCCTTTTTACTTTTGGGTAATCTTTGCTGTCCTCTCGGGGCACAGCGCGCTAGGCTTCGGCCGCCCTACCCGATAATTTGCCTGCTAGTAGGGGTACCCATACTGCGGGTTCCAAGTCGTGCAAGTCACACAGCCTCTCGAAATCTTGTAAATACCCGTCAATCTCATCTTTTTCTTCACAAAATACTTTAAATGCGTGATGTGGGACTTTGGGTTTTACCTGTCCGTATATGGAGGCAGTAACAGACTCTGCCCTAGGCGGTGTCTCTGGTGTGCGGTTTGCCATCAGATAATCATGCACATCTGACATCAGCACGGTCATTATTTCCATGGGTACTGGCTGTGGCAGAAACGCCATCCTGGTTCTCAGCTCTCTCTGGTATGGGGTCTCTTCCATGGCTGGTGGGGGTGTAACGCTGCGAGCTCCGTCTCCCTCCATCAGTTCAGCGATCAGCACAGCTTTGGATTTGTTGCTGGCTATCTTACCCCTGGCTTCCAGTAGCTCTTTTAAAGTCTGTCGTTTCAGTATGGTATAATCAATCTCCATACGAATTGCCCTTGCTTTCCTTGTTCGGTAGTTTCAGTTTACACGAACACTGCTTTTCGGCTGTAAGGTTCGGATCCCGTCTGTGACGAAACCAATCTCGCCACATTGTATTGGAGGAGCCTGGTTGCCCGCCTGCTACCTCTGGACTATGGACCGGCAGCTAAAGGGTTAATTTTACTGTGCAGAATGATTTATTTCTCCCTTTCTGCACAGCAGTTCGGTAGATTTCATCTACCGAACAAACAGCGGTTCACCAACCTCCCCAGAGCCGTGGGAAGCCGGCCGGCGTTGTTAATTGGCCACCCAGAAGCTGGAGTGTGCCCTCCATTTACCTCCCTGAAGCTGCGGTTAATTGCCTGTTAACTGTGTGGCCGCTGTTACATTTAGCGGCCGCTAGGTGGCGCTGTTCTGGAGCTCCCCGGGCAGCCAACACTTTTCTGCCCGGCTTTCATGCACCAAAATCGGACACTTTTACGTGCAGGCACCGCTGAACCTCCAGCCCCTGGTTCTAATTCGTATGAATTTGGTGAATGCAGGGAAATTCGGTAGTTTATGTTTTATGTGAACTGTAGTAACCCAGATAGCCTGCCATGGAGCATATTAGTGCAATTAAAGACTTTGGCTCCATGGCAATTAAAATGTATTCGGGTGGTCTGGGTGCCATTCACCTAATAATGTGCACCCAGACCTGAGCTATCTGGGGATATGTTACATGTCTGTGTTTTATGTATAAAATGTGTCTGTATGTATTTTATAGTGATAGTCTGTTTCTGTGTCACCATGTGCATAATGGAGTCTGGCCTTTGTCTTAGGAGATAATTGAATTACTTCATTAATTATCTCCAGGGCAGGGAGGAGGAAACCAGGATGCATTGTGGGAAAGTATTGTGGCTGTGTGTACAAAAATGATACATGTCTGTCTGCTGTTTCAGTCTTCCATCTGGTCCCCTAGGGGAGTGTCCACCAGGTGGGAGACCTGCATAAATACAGGGGCAGGTAGCCCTGAATAAACAGACCACTGCTTGACCTTCAACACGGAGCCTTGTCTCGTTCTTGGGGGGATTCACTGTATGCTGTTGGAGATTTGACTGCTAGGAGTGTAAGCTGATATCTGCTTTTCCTATTCATCTGCTAGCAGCTATTCGTGAGGTTCCAGCTGGAGTGCTACCTTATTCATCTATATCCAGTTCGTGAGTTTTGATGTTCTGCAGTAGCTGTGCCTGTTTGGAAAAGGGGATTATCGCCTAAACCGATTTATTCCCTTTTATGCTGAAACGGTCCGTAACACCGTCGCTTGCCACCAATTGTAACGGAATGCAGTAGTATAGTCCACGATCTCCGTTGATGTCATAGGTAATCCACAGTCAGAGTTAGAAAGCACGGCAATATTCCCAATCCTCCCAATAACCGGACGAAACACAGTTTGGGAGTCAACTAACTCGCTTTATTCACAGACTTCCATATTTATGCAGTTCCCCTTGCAAGGGGTTTCCTTACAGATGTTACAGGGGATTTCTCCCATCAGGCAGTATAATTATCCCAACAGGCATTGCTGCACGAGAGGGATCCTCCCACTAAAATGGACGATTAAGTGGATTATCCCCTCGTGCAGCAAAACTGGCAATTCACATAGAAATCCATATTTCGCATAATATTACTCGCTTTCATACGAACGACCGTTCGGTAGATAGCTGGGGTCTGCGGGCACATTTAGTGAGAATACCGCTCAGATCCCAGCTAAACTAACCAAACGCCGCACAAAATACACTTAACCATCGAGTTCGGTTTGAAACTACCGAACATCGATGGAGAACAGAATGTGGTGAACGCGGAACTCCCGAACGCTCTGGAAGTCCAGCGGTGTTCGGATCATTGCGTAGCCGTTTTCAGTTCCAGGCTCTCGACGACCGAACACCGCTGCAGAAACAAAGGATCCAAGATGGCCGACCGCCGCATGGTCGGTAGCCGAACGACGGCCACCTAGGAGAGCCTTTAATTACCGATTGCAACATTGTTGCAATCGGTTAATTAGTGCCACACGACTCTGAGTGTGTGGTCTACCTGGGGAGCCCGTATTCGTTTGGCGAACGGCCCAGATAGCCGCATTTCGTCAAACAAAAGGTTTGCATGCTGGTAGCTTACGGCTGCCAGCATGCGAACGGCCATAATATAATACATACACAATCAAGATACACAGTAATACATTCAGCCTACGGACAACCTTTATTTAATATAGTCCAGAAGTGGCTAGGTTTGCCACATTTATATATATATTCTTGATTGGGGAGGTATATCTCTGTTTTTCACTAATTCGGTAAAAGCAGTCACATTAGACGTTTTATGAATTTTCTGCAGGGCACTCTTTGTGGAGGGGTTGAACAGTTTGATTGCTGTTTGCGCAGGACAATCTATAAGAATAAATTTGAAATGACGTATGTTGGACCCAGCCAGGTGAGTCATTGAGCACCCAGTACCTCCATTATTTTCATCCAGGTAAGACAATGAGTGTCCGGTATCGCTGTGTGTGTTAGGGATACCCAGCCAGGTGAGACAGTGAGTGCCCGGTATCGCTGTGTGTGTTAGGGATACCCAGCCAGGTGAGACAGTGAGTGCCCGGTATCGCTGTGTATGTTAGTGATACCCAGCCAGGTGAGACAGTGAGTGCCCGGTATCGCTGTGTGTGTTAATGATACCCAGCCAGGTGAGACAGTGAGTGCCCGGTATCGCTGTGTGTGTTAGTGATACCCAGCCAGGTGAGACAGTGAGTGCCCGGTATCGCTGTGTGTGTTAGGGATACCCAGCCAGGTGAGACAGTGAGTGCCCGGTATCGCTGTGTGTGTTAGGGATACCCAGCCAGGTGAGACAGTGAGTGCCCGGTATCGCTGTGTGTGTTAATGATACCCAACCAGGTGAGACAGTGAGTGCCCGGTATCGCTGTGTGTGTGTTAATGATACCCAGCCAGGTGAGACAGTGAGTGCCCGGTATCGCTGTGTGTGTTAATGATACCCAGCCAGGTGAGACAGTGAGTGCCTGGTATCGCTGTGTGTGTTAATGATACCCAGCCAGGTGAGACAGTGAGTGCCCGGTATCGCTGTGTCTGTTAATGATACCCAGCCAGGTGAGACAGTGAGTGCCCAGTATCGCTGTGTGTGTTAGTGATACCCAGCCAGGTGAGACAGTGAGTGCCCGGTATCGCTGTGTGTGTTAGTGATACCCAGCCAGGTGAGACTGCGAGTGCCCGGTATCGCTGTGTGTGTTAGGGACACCCAGCCAGGTGAGACGGTGAGTGCCCGGTATCGCTGTGTGTGTTAGTGATACCCAGCCAGGTGAGACAGTGAGTGCCCGGTATCGCTGTGTGTGTTAGTGATACCCAGCCAGGTGAGACAGTGAGTGCCCGGTATCGCTGTGTGTGTTAGTGATACCCAGCCAGGTGAGACAGTGAGTGCCCGGTATCGCTGTGTGTGTTAGTGATACCCAGCCAGGTGAGACAGTGAGTGCCCGGTATCGCTGTGTGTGTTAGGGACACCCAGCCAGGTGAGACGGTGAGTGCCCAGTATAGCTTTGTGTGTTAATGATACCCAGCCAGGTGAGACAGTGAGTGCCCGGTATTGCTGTGTGTGTTAATGATACCCAGCCAGGTGAGACAGTGAGTGCCCAGTATTGCTGTGTGTGTTAATGATACCCAGCCAGGTGAGACAGTGAGTGCCCGGTATTGCTGTGTGTGTTAATGATACCCAGCCAGGTGAGACAGTGAGTGCCCAGTATTGCTGTGTGTGTGTTAATGATACCCAGCCAGGTGAGACAGTGAGTGCCCGGTATTGCTGTGTGTGTTAATGATACCCAGCCAGGTGAGACAGTGAGTGCCCAGTATTGCTGTGTGTGTGTTAATGATACCCAGCCAGGTGAGACAGTGAGTGCCCGGTATTGCTGTGTGTGTGTTAATGATACCCAGCCAGGTGAGACTGTGAGTGCCCGGTATTGCTGTGTGTGTTAATGATACCCAGCCAGGTGAGTCATTGAGCACCCAGTACCTCCATTATTTTCATCCAGGCAAGACAATGAGTGTCCGGTATTGTGTGTGTGTGTAAGAGATACCCAGCCAGGTGAGACAGTGAGTGCCCGGTTCGCTGTGTGTGTTAGTGATACCCAGCCAGGTGAGACAGTGAGTGCCCGGTATCGCTGTGTGTGTGTTAATGATACCCAGCCAAGTAAGACTGTGAGTGCCCGGTATCACTCTGTGTGTGTTAATGATACCCAGCCAGGTAAGACTGTGAGTGCCCGGTATCACTCTGTGTGTGTTAATGATACCCAGTCAGGTGAGACTGCGAGTGCCCGGTATCGCTGTGTGTGTTAATGATACCCAGCCAGGTGATCCTGCGAGTGCCCAGTATTGCTGTGTGTGTTAATGATACCCAGCCAGGTGAGACTGTGAGTGGCCAGTATCGCTGTGTGTGTGTTAATGATACCCAGCCAGTTGAGACTGCGAGTGCCCAGTATCGCTGTGTGTGTGTTAATGATACCCAGCCAGGTGAGACTGTGAGTGGCCAGTATCGCTGTGTGTGTGTTAATGATACCCAGCCAGGTGAGACTGTGAGTGCCTGGTATTGCTGTGTGTGTTAATGATACCCAGCCAGGTGAGACTGCGAGTGCCCGGTATCGCTCTGTGTGTGTTAATGATACCCAGCCAGGTGAGACTGCGAGTGCCCAGTATTGCTGTGTGTGTTAATGATACCCAGCCAGGTGAGACTGTGAGTGCCCGGTATAGCTGTGTGTGTTAGGGATACCCAGCCAGGTGAGACTGCGAGTGCCCAGTATCGCTGTGTGTGTTAATGATACCCAGCCAGGTGAGACTGTGAGTGCCCGGTATCGCTGTGTGTGTGTTAATGATACCCAGCCAGGTGAGACTGCGTGTGCCCAGTATCGCTGTGTGTGTGTTAATGATACCCAGCCAGGTGAGACAGTGAGTGCCCGGTATCGCTGTGTGTGTGTTAATGATACCCAGCCAGGTGAGACAGTGAGTGCCCAGTATCGCTGTGTGTGTTAATGATACCCAGCCAGGTGAGACTGTGAGTGCCCGGTATCGCTGTGTGTGTTAATGATACCCAGCCAGGTGAGACTGTGAGTGCCCGGTATCGCTGTGTGTGTGTTAATGATACCCAGCCAGGTGAGACTGCGAGTGCCCAGTATCGCTGTGTGTGTTAATGATTCCCAGCCAGGTGAGACAGTGAGTGCCCGGTATCGCTCTGTGTGTGTTAATGATACCCAGCCAGGTAAGACTGTGAGTGCCCGGTATCGCTGTGTGTGTGTTAGGGATACCCAGCCAGGTGAGACTGTGAGTGCCCGGTATTGCTGTGTGTGTTAATGATACCCAGCCAGGTAAGACTGTGAGTGCCCGGTATCGCTGTGTGTGTGTTAATGATACCCAGCCAGGTGAGACAGTGAGTGCCCGGTATCGCTCTGTGTGTGTTAGGGATACCCAGCCAGGTGAGACTGTGAGTGCCCGGTATCGCTCTGTGTGTGTTAATGATACCCAGCCAGGTAAGACTGTGAGTGCCCGGTATCGCTGTGTGTGTGTTAATGATACCCAGCCAGGTGAGACTGTGAGTGCCCGGTATCGCTGTGTGTGTGTTAATGATACCCAGCCAGGTGAGACAGTGAGTGCCCGGTATCGCTCTGTGTGTGTTAGGGATACCCAGCCAGGTGAGACTGTGAGTGCCCGGTATCGCTGTGTGTGTTAATGATACCCAGCCAGGTGAGACTGTGAGTGCCCGGTATCGCTCTGTGTGTGTTAATGATACCCAGCCAGGTGAGACAGTGAGTGCCCGGTATCGCTGTGTGTGTTAATGATACCCAGCCAGGTGAGACAGTGAGTGCCCGGTATCGCTGTGTGTGTTAATGATACCCAGCCAGGTGAGACTGTGAGTGCCCGGTTTCGCTGTGTGTGAGATACCCAGCCAGGTGAGACAGTGAGTGCTGATTGTGAGCTGCATATATCATCCGTCCATATATTTTCAGGTGATTGTGAAGAATCTGTCCAGCGGGACCCGCGTGGTGCTGAAGTCTTTTTATGGGTATGAGTTGGATGAAGTAAAGATTCTTGGCAAGGAGCGATACGTGGTGGCTCACACCTCTGACACATTACTGCTGGGAGACCTGGAGACCAACAGCCTGAGCGAGGTACTAACCGCATGTCTTGTAGTCCACCTGGTGAGTAAAATATTTACATTCCCCACGGAGGACGTTCAGCATGGAGTGAAAGGCACGCTGATGAACCCTACGTGCGACCGCCACAGGTTGGTGCAATTATTGGCATAACTAATGTGCCGTGAGATATTGGATGGAAATCTGAAAAAAGACCGCACGGTCTGCTTATTTGCATTTTTAAATGTGACTCTGGGACAGTTGGGAAATCTTATCATGTGAGCTGCTGTGTGTAAGATATAAAGGTAAATGTTTGTGGCAGAAGCAGCCACCAGAAACTCGTATTTACATTGTTATGTGTCCCTAACCCTATATGTCCATGCATCTTGTATATTGTACCAGCATGTTAAGGAAGAATAAATGTTCACATACCGTTATTGGGTCCGTGGGCGGCCGCCGTTCGCCTAATCTCCACGTGGCGGCGGCCATCTTAACTGCCGAACAGCGGTGTTTGGTCGTCGAGCGTCTGGAACTAAAATCGGACGCTCGACTACCCAGACACCGCTCAGACCTCCAGGATCACCAAATCGTATGATCCAAACTGCCGAACGGCCCGCCGTTCGGTAGTTTGCATTCCCCAGTCTAGGGGATTCATCCGAACCAAAGATTGGGGTCGGATGGCTGAGCTGTTCGGCACTTTCCATGCAGTGAAGAAGACCGACTACAGGGCCAGAATCTATGGAGCCGTTTTCGGCTACTGTGTCCCTGCAGTCGGTCAAATCTTTAAATACCTGTAACTCCCGAACCCCTGGTCTGATCTGGGTGAAATTTGAATATGTTACTCACCCAGAGCAGACCTACCAGGGGACCCCTCGTTTATCCTCGTACCCCCCGTATTTAGGGGTCATTCAGAAACTGGGGAAAACTCGGTTCCCTCTAATTAATTTACCTGCTAATCTAAGGGGAGGAGAGGGAGGGGAGGTGATTGTGAGGTGATTGGTTGTTTTGAGTTACCTCCCTTGCATGGGAAAAAGCCATAAAAGAAATTGTGTGAATAAAGCTGACAGTTGACCTCCAAGCTATGTGTCGTCTAGTTCTTGGAGGGAAGGGATTGTAACTACGCTACCCGTTTGATACCTGTATTGGATTGCTGTTCCTGTCTACCAGCGGAGCTACCTTGGATCGTACCTCTACTCCGCTACAATGTTATTTATTTAGAAAATTCTGGGCTGTGTGTGTACTGAGTGATACCCTGCAGCTTGGTATTCTGGGCTGTGTGTATACTGAGTGATACCCTGCAGCTTGGTATTCTGGGCTGTGTGTGTACTGAGGGATACCCTGCAGCTTGGTATTCTGGGCTGTGTGTATACTGAGTGATACCCTGCAGCTTGGTATTCTGGGCTGTGTGTATACTGAGTGATACCCTGCAGCTTGGTATTCTGGGCTGTGTGTATACTGAGTGATACCCTGCAGCTTGGTATTCTGGGCTGTGTGTATACTGAGTGATACCCTGCAGCTTGGTATTCTGGGCTGTGTGTATACTGAGTGATACCCTGCAGCTTGGCATTCTGGGCTGTGTGTATACTGAGTGATACCCTGCAGCTTGGTATTCTGGGCTGTGTGTGTACTGAGTGATACCCTGCAGCTTGGTATTCTGGGCTGTGTGTGTACTGAGTGATACCCTGCAGCTTGGTATTCTGGGCTGTGTGTGTACTGAGTGATACCCTGCAGCTTGGTATTCTGGGCTGTGTGTGTACTGAGTGATACCCTGCAGCTTGGTATTCTGGGCTGTGTGTATACTGAGTGATACCCTGCAGCTTGGTATTCTGGGCTGTGTGTATACTGAGTGATACCCTGCAGCTTGGTATTCTGGGCTGTGTGTATACTGAGTGATACCCTGCAGCTTGGTATTCTGGGCTGTGTGTATACTGAGTGATACCCTGCAGCTTGGTATTCTGGGCTGTGTGTGTACTGAGTGATACCCTGCAGCTTGGTATTCTGGGCTGTGTGTGTACTGAGTGATACCCTGCAGCTTGGTATTCTGGGCTGTGTGTGTACTGAGTGATACCCTGCAGCTTGGTATTCTGGGCTGTGCGTATACTGAGTGATACCCTGCAGCTTGGTATTCTGGGCTGTGTGTGTACTGAGTGATACCCTGCAGCTTGGTATTCTGGGCTGTGTGTGTACTGAGTGATACCCTGCAGCTTGGTATTCTGGGCTGTGTGTATACTGAGTGATACCCTGCAGCTTGGTATTCTGGGCTGTGTGTGTACTGAGTGATACCCTGCAGCTTTGTATTCTGGGCTGTGTGTGTACTGAGTGATACCCTGCAGCTTGGTATTCTGGGCTGTGTGTGTACTGAGTGATAGCTTGGTATTCTGGGCTGTGTGTGTACTGAGTGATACCCTGCTGATTGGTATTCTGGGCTGTGTGTGTACTGA
Source organism: Pelobates fuscus (assembly GCF_036172605.1). NCBI lineage: Eukaryota > Metazoa > Chordata > Amphibia > Anura > Pelobatidae > Pelobates > Pelobates fuscus. The sequence continues at coordinate 2,869,528 of NC_086318.1, read as the reverse complement.
GGGATACCCTGCAGCTTGGTATTCTGGGCTGTGTGTGTACTGAGTGATACCCTGCAGCTTGGTATTCTGGGCTGTGTGTATACTGAGTGATACCCTGCAGCTTGGTATTCTGGGCTGTGTGTATACTGAGTGATACCCTGCAGCTTGGTATTCTGGGCTGTGTGTATACTGAGTGATACCCTGCAGCTTGGTATTCTGGGCTGTGTGTGTGCTGAGTGATACCCTGCAGCTTGGTATTCTGGGCTGTGTGTGTGCTGAGTGATACCCTGCAGCTTGGTATTCTGGGCTGTGTGTGTACTGAGTGATACCCTGCAGCTTGGTATTCTGGGCTGTGTGTATACTGAGTGATACCCTGCAGCTTGGTATTCTGGGCTGTGTGTATACTGAGTGATACCCTGCAGCTTGGTATTCTGGGCTGTGTGTGTACTGAGTGATACCCTGCAGCTTGGTATTCTGGGCTGTGTGTGTACTGAGTGATACCCTGCAGCTTGGCATTCTGGGCTGTGTGTGTACTGAGTGATACCCTGCAGCTTGGCATTCTGGGCTGTGTGTATACTAAGTGATACCCTGCAGCTTGGTATTCTGGGCTGTGTGTGTACTGAGTGATACCCTGCAGCTTGGTATTCTGGGCTGTGTGTGTACTGAGTGATACCCTGCAGCTTGGTATTCTGGGCTGTGTGTGTACTGAGTGATACCCTGCAGCTTGGTATTCTGGGCTGTGTGTGTACTGAGTGATACCCTGCAGCTTGTCATTCTGGGCTGTGTGTGTACTGAGTTGTAACGGAATGCAATAGTATAGTCCACGGTTTCCGTTGGTATCACAGGTAATCCACAGTCAGAGTTAGGAAGCAAGGCAATATCCCCAATCCTCCCAATAACCGGACGAAACACAGTTTGGGAGTCAACTAACTGGCTTTATTCACAGCTGGCATATTTATACAGTTCCCCATGCAAGGGGTTTTTCCATACAGTGAGTCCAGGGGATTTCTCCCATCATGCAATGTAATTTTCCCAACAGGCTGTGCTGCACGAGAGGGATACTCCCACTAAATTGGACGATTAAGTGGATTATCCCCTCGTGCAGCAGAACTGACAATCTGTATTAAAATACGTTTTTACGTTTTATTCGGCAGATTTAGGTGACCGAACGTTCGGTAGATAGCTGGGATCTGAGCGCATCTTTTGGGAGAATACCGCTCAGCTCCCAGCTGAATTGACCGAACGCCGCATGAAATACACTTAGCCATCGAGTTTGGTTTAAAACTACAGAACACAGATGGAGAACACAATGTGATGAGAGCGGAACTCCCGAACGCTCTGGAAGTCCGGCGGTGTTCGTATCATTGAGTAGCCGTTTTTAGTACCAGGCGCTCGACGACCGAACACCGCTGGAGAGACAAAGGATCCAAGATGGCCGACCGCCGCATGGTCGGTAGTCGAACGACGGCCACCTAGGAGAGCCTTTAATTACCGATTGCAACATTGTTGCAATCGGTTAATGAGCGCCACACGACTCTAAGCGTGTGGTCCACCTGGGGAGCCCGTATTCGGTTGGCAAACGGCCCGGATAGCCGCAATTCGTCAAACGAAGGGTTTGCATGCTGGTAGCTTAGGGCTGCCAGCATGCGAACGGTCATAGAGAATACACATACTGTAACGGATCACCTGGCACCCCGACTGGGTACCTCCGTTAATGGATGCTCCTAGTGCTTCCTGAGGACTCCAAGCACTCTGGCAGACACCACAATCACCGAATCCGAGAAACCTTTTAAATTCTCCCAAGCATATGAATGCTGTAGACCATTGAATAGGAACCATACGAATAGGATTGTACTCCTAGCAGTCAACTGGAACAGCATGCAATAAATCCTCCCCCCCAATAATGAGACGACACATCACTTTGAGGGTAAAAACAGGAACTCTGGACTGGCTCATCCAGCCTGGCTTTTATTTCCAACTCACACATATAGGCCACACCCAGGGGGAGGCATAAAATAACCAACCACATACATGGTACAACCCACACATCCCCTCCCCTCAGATAACCAGTTAACATAATTATACAGCCAGGAAAACTACAGTTTTTATACATGTGCTATAGCTTTAAATCCATACATCCAATCTTCCCAAAAACCACATATTTAGAATCAGCACACTTTAAACATAAACCCTTCCAAAAATCAGCCAAATCCCTCCAGTGGATCAAAAGTTAGCTGGAGGTCCCTTTATGACCGACCGCAAGCACATTTTCCTGCCCAAAACAGTTCCATAGATTTGGGCTGTGCGGCCGGTCACTTTCATGCGAAAAAACGACTAAGTCCCATTTCGAACGGGACTTAGTCTCTGGAGCTGCAAGTTCAGTATGGAAGAAGGTAAGGGTCAGCGGTGTTCGGCAAAATGTGTAGCCGATTTTAGTTCCACAGAATCTTTAGCATACACCGCTGACCGCGTTCGAATGAACCAAGATGGCCGCCGCCACGTGCAATTAACCGGCAGTAACCTCACAGCCTGGGAGGTAAATTGCCTGCACACTTTAGCTTCTGGGTGGTCCGCCTGTGTGGTACTTGGTTCAGTAAGCCCTATTTACTGAACCAAGTGGGGGAGAGCCAGGGGCAAGTTATTTTACAGGTCTGGGGACATAGTCTTAAAGGGGCATTGTTCAGCAAAGTCACAATATGTCCCCAGACGGTTCTTAAAGGGCCATACACACCCAATAAAAGTTAATAAGTTTTCAGGGGCCATAGTCTTAAAGGGTATTGTTACCCAAAGTCTCAATATGTCCCCAGACAGTTCTTAAAGGGCCAGCAGCAGTACAATAAAATACCATTCACTATACTTAGAGGGCCAGCAGTCGCACAATAAATTACAATGTGCCCCAAATAATCCAGGGGCCATAGTCAGCAGGTAGGAGGCGGGCAAACAGGCTTCTCCAGGGCCCAGTGGCGAGGTTGGTTTCGCCACACATACAATATAGAATATACAGTCCCCCCCCTTACAGCCTACGGACAACCTCGATATATCACAGTCCAGAAGTGGCTAGGTTTGCCACATGAGTGATACCCTGCAGCTTGGTATTCTGGGCTGTGTGTGTACTGAGTGATACCCTGCAGCTTGGTATTCTGGGCTGTGTGTATACTGAGTGATACCCTGCAGCTTGGTATTCTGGGCTGTGTGTGTACTGAGTGATACCCTGCAGCTTGGTATTCTGGGCTGTGTGTGTACTGAGGGATACCCTGCAGCTTGGTATTCTGGGCTGTGTGTGTACTGAGTGATACCCTGCAGCTTGGTATTCTGGGCTGTGCGAACTAGTATCGCAGATTGACGTTTTCTGTGAATCCCTCCGCTTTGTGTAACCCAATGTATTCTTCATTAGGTGGCTTGGCAAGGATCTGGCGGGAATGAAAAGTTCTTCTTTGAAAATGAGAATGTGAGTAATAAATGTAATCTCTTCCTCTTATTACAGATCACCCATATCCTATCACTGCTCTTCCCCATATATCCTCATATCTCCTCCATCCCTCATATATCCTCGTATCTCCTCCATCCCTCATATATCCTCATATCTCCTCCATCCCTCATATATCCTCGTATCTCCTCCATCCCTCATATATCCTCGTATCTCCTCCATCCCTCATATATCCTCGTATCTCCTCCATCCCTCATATATCCTCGTATCTCCTCCATCCCTCATATATCCTCATATCTCCTCCATCCCTCATATATCCTCGTATCTCCTCCATCCCTCATATATCCTCGTATCTCCTCTGTAACGGACCGTTTCAGCATAAAAGGGGAAAAATGCGTTTAGGCGATAATCCCCTTTTCCATAGACCAGCAGCTACCATAAGCACCAACTTCCCGAACTCCCAAACTGCACGAATTCACCAACTCTCGAACAGCAGACACACGAACCCTGGAAGCAGCCGAACAGGAAAAGCAATATGGACAGCTTACACTCCTGGCAGTCGGCATACAGTCCCCTTCCCCCCAAGAAAGAGACACACTCCAGCTTCAGGGTTAACAGCAACTCATTTACTCAGGGCTACCTGCCCAGTATTTATGCAGGTCTCCCACCTGGTGGACACTCCCCTAGGGGACCAAATGGAAGACTGTAACAAAGGACAGACATAAACCAATTACAGACACACAGCAGTAAACATTCCCACAATGCATCCTGGTTTCCTCTCTTCTGCCCTGGAGATAATTGTAGAGGTAATCCAATTACCTCTCAGGACAAAGACAAGACTCCATTACACATGTGGGGATCTAAATACAGTATTATGATTTAAAATATATAAAGTCACTTTTATTCCACCCAACACAGACATGTTACATATCCCCAGATAGCTCAGGTCTGGGTGCACATTATTAAGTGACTGGCACCCAGACTACACGAATACAGTTTAATCGCCATGGAGCCAAAGTCTTTAATCACACAAATAGGCTCCATGGTATAGCTATCTGGGTTACTACAATTCCCATAGAAATACCGAATTCCAGTGTTCGGTTAACCTTGTACGATAGGACCCAGGCGACAGACGGCTCAGCGGTGTTCGTGCAATTAAGTGTCCGTTTATAGTTCCATAGAATCCTCGCCGAACACCGCTGGTCTTTCGCACGATTAAAATGGCCGCTACCTCGTGGTCGGCAAACGAACAAAGGCCACCCAGCGTTCATCAATTAAGCTGCGGTTAACCGCAGCTTCTGGGCGGTTAATTGACGGCACACTCCATCTCCTAGGTGGTCCCTCATACGGTAGTTTGTTCGGTAGCTGGAATCTACTGAACACCCCGGCTGAAAGGCACGAATATGCCTTTCTGCAGGTAAAATAAAGCTTTTTAAAGTCTGGTCCATAGTCCAAAGGAAGCAGGCGAGCAACCAGGCTTCTCCAGCCCATAGTGGCGAGGTTGGTTTCGCCACATCCTCCATCCCTCATATATCCTCATATCTCCCCCATCCCTCATATATCCTCGTATCTCCTCCATCCCTCATATATCCTCATATCTCCTCCATCCCTCATATATCCTCATATCTCCTCCATCCCTCATATATCCTCATATCTCCTCCATCCCTCATATATCCTCATATCTCCTCCATCCCTCATATATCCTCATATCTCCTCCATCCCTCATATATCCTCATATCTCCTCCATCCCTCATATATCCTCATATCTCCTCCATCCCTCATATATCCTCGTATCTCCTCCCCATATCTCCTCCATCCCTCACATATCCTCATACCTCCTCCATCCCTCATATGTCCTCATATCTCCTCCATCCCTCATATATCCTCGTATCTCTTCCCTCCCCCAATATATCCTCGTATCTCTTCCCTCCCCCAATATATCCTCGTATCTCCTCCCTCCCCCAATATATCCTCGTATCTCCTCCCTGCCCTAATATATCCTCGTATCTCTTCCCTCCCCCAATATATCCTTGTATCTCTTCCCTCCCCCAATATATCCTCGTATCTCTTCCCTCCCCCAATATATCCTCGTATCTCTTCCCTCCCCCAATATATCCTCGTATCTCTTCCCTCCCCCAATATATCCTCGTATCTCCTCCCTCCCCCAATATATCCTCGTATCTCCTCCCTGCCCTAATATATCCTCGTATCTCTTCCCTCCCCCAATATATCCTTGTATCTCTTCCCTCCCCCAATATATCCTCGTATCTCTTCCCTCCCCCAATATATCCTCGTATCTCTTCCCTCCCCCAATATATCCTCGTATCTCTTCCCTCCCCCAATATATCCTCGTATCTCCTCCCTCCCCCAATATATCCTCGTATCTCCTCCCTGCCCTAATATATCCTCGTATCTCTTCCCTCCCCCAATATATCCTTGTATCTCTTCCCTCCCCCAATATATCCTCGTATCTCTTCCCTCCCCCAATATATCCTCGTATCTCTTCCCTCCCCCAATATATCCTCGTATCTCTTCCCTCCCCCAATATATCCTCGTATCTCTTCCCTCCCCCAATATATCCTCGTATCTCTTCCCTCCCCCAATATATCCTCGTATCTCTTCCCTCCCCCAATATATCCTCGTATCTCTTCCCTCCCCCAATATATCCTCGTATCTCTTCCCTCCCCCAATATATCCTCGTATCTCTTCCCTCCCCCAATATATCCTCGTATCTCTTCCCTCCCCCAATATATCCTCGTATCTCTTCCCTCCCCCAATATATCCTCGTATCTCTTCCCTCCCCCAATATATCCTCGTATCTCTTCCCTCCCCCAATATATCCTCGTATCTCCTCCGTCCCTCATATGTCCTCATATCTCCTCCATCCCTCATATATCCTCGTATCTCCTCCATCCCTCATATATCCTCGTATCTCCTCCCCATATATCCTCGTATCTCCTCCATCCCTCATATATCCTCATATCTCCTCCATCCCTCATATATCCTCATATCTCCTCCATCCCTCATATATCCTCATATCTCCTCCATCCCTCATATATCCTCGTATCTCCTCCATCCCTCATATATCCTCGTATCTCCTCCCCATATATCCTCGTATCTCCTCCCCATCCCAATATATCCTCGTATCTCTTCCCTCCCCCAATATATCCTCGTATCTCTTCCCTCCCCCAATATATCCTTGTATCTCTTCCCTCCCCCAATATATCCTCGTATCTCTTCCCTCCCCCAATATATCCTCGTATCTCCTCCATCCCTCATATATCCTCGTATCTCCTAACCATATATCCTCGTATTTCCTCCCCATATATCCTCGTATCTCCTCCCTCCCCCAATATTATCCTCGGATCTCAGCTCTCCATTTATTCCCCAATCTCAGGTTTGCATGATCTTCAATGCGGGGGAACTGACATTAGTGGAGTATGGAAATAATGAGATTCTAGGCACGGTGCGCACTGAATTCATGAACCCACATCTTATCAGGCAAGTGTAATATAAACATTGCACTGCACATTGTATATCACTAGGGGACAATTTAAAGAACCACTATAGGCACCCAGACCACTTCCGCTTAATGAAGTGGTCTGGGTGCCAGGTCCATCTAGGATTAACCCTGCCAGCTGTAAACATAGCAGTTTCAGAGAAACTGCTATGTTTACATTAGGGTTAATCCAGCCTCTAGTGGCTGTCTCATTGACAGCCGCTAGAGGCGCTTCCGCGCTTCTCACTGTGATTTTTCACAGTGAGAAGACGCCAGCGTCCATAGGAAAGCATTGAGAATGCTTTCCTATGGACTGGCTGAATGCGCGTGCGGCTCTTGCCGCGCATGCGTATTCAGACGATGACGACTGAAGGAGGAGGAGAGTCGCCAGCGCCAAGGGAGCCCAGCGCTGGAGAAAGGGGAGTGTTTAACCCCCTTGCTCCCCCTTCAGCCCGGCGGGAGTGGGACCCTGAGGGTGGGGGCACACTCAGGGCACTATAGGAAAGCAAGTTTGTTTTCCTGGCACTATCGTGGTCCTTTAAACACACTACCTGGACTGCATATTGTATATCACTAGGGGGCGTTTTATATATATATATATATATATATATATATATATATATATATATATATATAAATATACTGCCTTGAAGAGCCACTCGGCAGATGAAACACACGTTGGAGCTATACTGCTACCGCTAGGAGCATCGATTGGTGGAGGCACTCAGTCGGAGTGCAAGGCGGTTCGTCACATAGTGTATAGATTATGTGTCTTAGGTTTTACTGCTCAATTCCCTGCCATTTAGGAGTTAAATCACTTTGTTTCTGTTTATGCAGCCCTAGCCACACCTCCCCTGGCTATGATTGACAGAGCCTGCATGAAAAAAAAACTGGTTTCACTTTCAATCAGATGTAATTTATCTTAAACAATTGTATCTCTTTCTCTGTAAATTGAACTTTAATCACATACAGGAGGCTTTTGCAGGGTCTAGCAAGCTATTAACATAGCAGGAGATAAGAAATTCTAAACTAAACATAATTTGCAGTAAAGGAAGTGTAAACATTAGTTCAGGGAGGTGTGACTAGGGCTGTGTAAACAAAGTGACTTAACTCCTAAATGGCAGAGAATTGATCAATGAGACTGCCAGGATATGATCTATATACCCAAACTGCTTCATTAAGCTAAAGTTGTTTTTATAACTAATAGTATCCCTTTAAGATTTGACTCTTGACGTAATGTGTGTTAAATTGTTACTATCCTCCTTTCTGAGCTGTGCCTCATTCTCTGTCAGGGATTGTTATAGATTTTATTACTTGGATTTGATTGTGCTAGGCTGAAGTGTAGCTATACTCGCTACTCTGATTTCTATTACGCTGCAACAAATTTATAACAAACGTTCTAGAATTCCGTGGGAAAAGGTTGTGTTGTTTGGTATAGTCTAATTAGGGGTTACCCCCTGGACTTTAACTTTTTTCTCAGTATTCATGTAATTAGCTCTCCCGTTCCCCTGTGTGTATTCATGTGAAGGTTTAAGGGCAGATAGATGGGCTAAACGTCCTCACGCGTACCTCGTCTCCTCCTCGCTGTATATCCAATACTATGTATCAGCTGCTACACTGCTTAGATGGTGTGTCTTTACAGTGACTTTCCTTATCTATTGGCAGTGTCCGTCTGAATGAGCGCAAGCAGCCGGGAGCGCCAGATAATAAGAAGCTAGCTTACCTCATTGACATGAAGACAATCGCTATTGGTATATATCATTTATTAATCCGAGTTACCATTCTCCCTCCATCCCTCTGATCCCACGGTATGCCCTGTGCTGTAACAGAGCGTTCTCCCTCCATCCCTCTGATCCCACGGTATACCCTGTGCTGTAACAGAGCGTTCTCCCTTCATCCCTCTGATCCCACGGTATACCCTGTGCTGTAACAGAGCGTTCTCACTCCATCCCTCTGATTCCACGGTATACCCTGTGCTGTAACAGAGCGTTCTCCCTCCATCCCTCTGATCCCACGGTATACCCTGTGCTGTAACAGAGCGTTCTCACTCCATCCCTCTGATTCCACGGTATACCCTGTGCTGTAACAGAGCGTTCTCCCTCCATCTCTCTGATCCCACGGTATACCCTGTATTGTAACAGAGCGTTCTCCCTCCATCCCTCTGATCCCACGGTATACCTTGTGCGGTAACAGAGTGTTCTCCCTCCATCCCTCGGATCCCATGGTATACCTTGTGCTGTAACAGAGCGTTCACCCTCCATCCCTCTGTTCCCACGGTATACCCTGTGCTGTAACAGAGCGTTCTCCCTCCATCCCTCTGATCCCATGGTATACCGTGTACTGTAGCAGAGCGTTCTCCCTCCATCCCTCTGATCCCATGGTATACCTTGTGCTGTAGCAGAGCGTTCTCCCTCCATCCCTCTGATCCCATGGTATACCGTGTACTGTAGCAGAGCGTTCTCCCTCCATCCCTCTGATCCCATGGTATACCGTGTACTGTAGCAGAGCGTTCTCCCTCCATCCCTCGGATCCCATGGTATACCTTGTGCTGTAACAGAGCGTTCTCCCTCCATCCCTCTGATCCCACGGTATACCCTTTATTGTAACTGAGCATTCTGCCTCCATCCCTCTGATCCCACGGTATTCCCTGTGCTGTAACAGAGCGCTCTCTCTCTATCCCTCTGATCTCACGGTATACCCTGTGCTGTAACAGAGCGTACTCCCTCCATCCCTCTGATCCCACGGTATACCCTGTACTGTAACAGAGCGTTCTCCCTCCATCCCTCTGATCCCACGGTATACCCTGTACTGTAACAGAGCGTTTTCCCTCCATCCCTCTGATCCCGCAGTATACACTGTGCTGTAACAGATAATATATTATTTGTCTCTGCAGAGGATCTCGTGGCTGGCTGTAACGTGGGTTCTGTGGTACATGATACAAAGATTGATTGGCTGGAGCTGAACGAAACTGGACGCAAGCTGCTCTTCAGAGATAAAAAGCTACGGGTATTGTGCATTGCATCCTTTATATTACACAGTGCTGTACATATCTCATTCATAGCAGTACACACCGCATTCTATCCTCTCACTGTGCCGTGCACACCACATTCTATCCTCTCATTGTGCCGCGCACACCGCATTCTATCCTCTCACTGTGCCGCGCACACCGCATTCTATCCTCTCACTGTGCCGCGCACACCGCATTCTATCCTCTCACTGTGCCGCGCACACCGCATTCTATCCTCTCACCGCGCCGCGCACACAGCTTTTTATCCTCTCACTGTGCCGCGCACACCGCATTCAATCCTCTCACTGTGCCGCGCACACCGCATTCTATCCTCTCACTGTGCCGCGCACACCGCTTTCTGTCCTCTCACTGTGCTTCGCACACCGCTTTCTATCCTCTCACTGTGCTTCGCACACCGCTTTCTATCCTCTCGCTGTGCCGCGCACACCGCTTTCTATCCTCTCACTGTGCTTCGCACACCGCTTTCTATCCTCTCACTGTGCCGCGCACACCGCTTTCTATCCTCTCACTGTGCCGCGCACACCGCTTTCTATCCTCTCACTCTGCCGCGCACACCGCTTTCTATCCTCTCACTGTGCTGCGCACACCGCTTTCTATCCTCTCACTGTGCTGCGCACACCGCTTTCTATCCTCTCACTGTGCTGCGCACACCGCTTTCTATCCTCTCACTGTGCCGCACACACCACATTCTACCCTCTCACTGTGCCGCGCACACCGCTTTCTATCCTCTCACTGTGCTGCGCACACCGCTTTCTATCCTCTCACTGTGCCGCACACACCACATTCTACCCTCTCACTGTGCCGCGCACACCACATTCTACCCTCTCACTGTGCCGCGCACATCGCTTTCTATCCTCTCACTGTGCTGTGCACACCCCTTTCTATCCTCTCACTGTGCCGCGCACACCGCTTTCTATCCTCTCACTGTGCCGCGCACACCGCTTTCTATCCTCTCACTGTGCCGCGCACACAGCTTTCTATCCTCTCACTGTGCCGCGCACACCGCTTTCTATCCTCTCACTGTGCCGCGCACACCGCTTTCTATCCTCTCACTGTGCCGCGCACACAGCTTTCTATCCTCTCACTGTGCCGCGCACACCGCTTTCTATCCTCTCACTGTGCCGCGCACACCGCTTTCTATCCTCTCACTGTGCCGCGCACACCGCTTTCTATCCTCTCACTGTGCCTCGCACACCGCTTTCTATCCTCTCACTGTGCCGCGCACACCGCTTTCTATCCTCTCACTGTGCCGCGCACACCGCTTTCTATCCTCTCACTGTGCCGCGCACACCGCTTTCTATCCTCTCACTGTGCCGCGCACACCGCATTCTATCATCTCACTGTGCCGCGCACACCGCTTTCTATCCTCTCACTGTGCCGCGCACACCGCTTTCTATCCTCTCACTGTGCCGCGCACACCGCTTTCTATCCTCTCACTGTGCCGCGCACACCGCTTTCTATCCTCTCACTGTGCCGCGCACACCGCTTTCTATCCTCTCACTGTGCCACGCACACCGCATTCTATCATCTCACTGTGCCGCGCACACCGCTTTCTATCCTCTCACTGTGCTGTGCACACCGCTTTCTATCCTCTCACTGTGCCGCGCACACCGCTTTCTATCCTCTCACTGTGCCGCACACGCCGCATTCTATCCTCTCACTGTGCCGCGCACACCGCTTTCTATCCTCTCACTGTGCCGCACACGCCGCATTCTATCCTTTCACTGTGCCGCGCACGCTGCATTCTATCCTCTCACTGTACCGCACGCACATAGCACTGTATGAACTACATTCTAAAATCGTTCTTTATTTAACACAACTTGTTTAAATCCTTTTGTGACAGCATTTCTTTTTGTTTTCCTTCTGAAAGTTGAACCTTTTTGATATTGCCAGTGGGCAGAAGACCCCAATCTTGAATTACTGTTCCTATGTCCAGTGGGTGCATGGCAGCGATGTTGTTGTGGCGCAGAACAGAAACAACCTTTGCGTCTGGTATAACATTGATTCTCCGGAGAGGGTTAACATGAACCCCATTAAGGTAAGAGCAGCACTAGTCAAATAATGGGGAAAAAGGATAGTCCGATATGCTTACTCCTGAGTGGGGGATAACCCCTAGTGCAATAAAATGCACTACAAAACTAAAGCAAGGAGGGGAGACAGGAGAAAGGGCAGGATGACTGTTGAAGTGTCCAGCAGAGTGGTGATTGCCTCGTGAGAGGAGGGGTGTAACTTGGAATGGAAAGGCTCGGGGAGATCACTAAAGAGTGAAAGTAAAACTTAACTTTAAAATAAAATAATTGTAAAAAAGATAAACTAACAAATATAAGCAAATAGTACAATTGCTGTGGTTAGAGATTCACAAAATGGTATACTATACTTCGTTACAGGCAGTGCAACTGTTCCATTTGAGAATTACTAACCACAGTTATCAAACTATTTGCTATTGCAAAAGTATACTACATTGTTAAAGGCAAACCAACTATACCATTTAATGAATCTCTAACCACAGCAATTGTACTATTTGCTTATATTTGTTAGTTTATCTTTTTTACAATTATTTTTATTAAAATTAAGTTTTACTTTGACTCTTTAGTGATCTCCCCGAGCCTTTCCATTCCAAGTTACACCCCTCCTCTCACGAGGCAATCACCACTCTGCAGGACACTTCAACAGTCATCCTGCCCTTTCTCCTGTCTCCCCTCCTTGCTTTAGTTTAAGAGCAGCACTAGAACCACAGGCAGGAAATTGTTTTAACTGTCTTTCCATGGAGAGCGCTTTCTGTTTGGGACGTGATTCCAAGCCCCGGATTTAGCTTCTGGTATGACATGGGAGGTGGGAGGCGGGAGGCGGAAGGTAATGACTAGATCGGCTTTCTACTTTAGATCCAGGAGTGGTGTTTTGGTAACTGGGGGTTCAGATGTCATGACTTGCTTTGTTGAGTTTCCTTGTCTTTGGACTCTGGTCGTAGTAGCGTTCAGTCTATGGATGCTCTAGAACGGTTTGCATCATGACACAGGACTACAGATCTCATTAGATCACTATGTGGGACCCAGACCCCATAGCTTCCCTATTCATTAATAGTATTCTGTCAGCCAAACATTTATTGTCGGATCTGCTAATAACTCTACATGATAAATAGTCAGCGGACCGTTCCCAAATTCTGTGTTACAATTATTCATGTAGTGCCAACACATTCTGCAGCGCTGTACAAAAGGCAAACAAGACAAACGTTTCATTCTAACAAAGGAGACATTGCATATTGTAGCTGTAAGTGTGAATGCCCTGCCCAAGCACGCTTACAATCTACACATATTACTTCTATAACAATAAGGGAGTGCCCTGCCCAAGCACGCTGACAATCTACACATATTAATTCTGTAACAATAAGGGAGTGCCCTGCCCAAGCACGCTTACAATCTACACATATTACTTCTGTAACAATAAGGGAGTGCCCTGCCCAAGCACGCTTACAATCTACACATATTACTTCTGTAACAATAAGGGAGTGCCCTGCCCAAGCACGCTTACAATCTACACATATTACTTCTGTAACAATAAGTGAGTGCCCTGCCCAAGCACGCTTACAATCTACACATATTACTTCTATAACAATAAGGGAGTGCCCTGCCCAAGCACGCTTACAATCTACACATATTACTTCTGTAACAATAAGGGAGTGCCCTGCCCAAGCACGCTTACAATCTACACATATTACTTCTGTAACAATAAGGGAGTGCCCTGCCCAAGCACGCTTACAATCTACACATATTACTTCTGTAACAATAAGGGAGTGCCCTGCCCAAGCACGCTTACAATCTACACATATTACTTCTGTAACAATAAGGGAGTGCCCTGCCCAAGCACGCTTACAATCTACACATATTACTTCTGTAACAATAAGGGAGTGCCCTGCCCAAGCACGCTTACAATCTACACATATTACTTCTGTAACAATAAGGGAGTGCCCTGCCCAAGCACGCTTACAATCTACACATATTAGTTCTATAACAATAAGGGAGTGCCCTGCCCAAGCACACTTACAATCTACACATATTACTTCTGTAACAATGAGTGAGTGCCCTGCCCAAGCACGCTTACAATCTATACATATTACTTCTATAACAATAAGGGAGTGCCCTGCCCAAGCACACTTACAATCTACACATATTACTTCTGTAACAATGAGTGAGTGCCCTGCCCAAGCACGCTTACAATCTACACATATTACTTCTGTAACAATAAGGGAGTGCCCTGCCCAAGCACGCTTACAATCTACACATATTAGTTCTATAACAATAAGGGAGTGCCCTGCCCAAGCACACTTACAATCTACACATATTACTTCTGTAACAATGAGTGAGTGCCCTGCCCAAGCACGCTTACAATCTACACATATTACTTCTGTAACAATAAGGGAGTGCCCTGCCCAAGCACACTTACAATCTACACATATTACTTCTGTAACAATGAGTGAGTGCCCTGCCCAAGCACGCTTACAATCTACACATATTACTTCTGTAACAATAAGGGAGTGCCCTGCCCAAGCACGCTTAAGATCTATACATATTACTTCTGTAACAATAATTGAGTGCCCTGCCCAAGCACACTTACAATCTATACATATTACTTCTGTAACAATAAGGGAGTGCCCTGCCCAAGCACACTTACAATCTATACATATTACTTTTATAACAATAAGGGAGTGCCCTGCCCAAGCACGCTTACAATCTACACATATTACTTCTATAACAATAAGGGAGTGCCCTGCCCAAGCACACTTACAATCTACACATATTACTTCTGTAACAATAAGTGTGAATGCCCTGCCCAAGCACGCTTACAATCTACACATATTACTTCTATAACAATAAGGGAGTGCCCTGCCCAAGCACACTTACAATCTACACATATTACTTCTATAACAATAAGGGAGTTCCCTGCCAAAGCACGCTTACAATCTACACATTACTTCTATAACAATAAGGGAGTGCCCTGCCCAAGCACGCTTACAATCTACACATATTACTTCTGTAACTATAAGTGTGAATGCCCTGCCCAAGCACGCTTACAATCTACACATATTACTTCTATAACAATAAGGGAGTGCCCTGCCCAAGCACACTTACAATCTACACATATTACTTCTATAACAATAAGGGAGTTCCCTGCCAAAGCACGCTTACAATCTACACATATTACTTCTGTAACAATAAGGGAGTGTCCTGCCCAAGCACGCTTACAATCTACACATATTACTTCTGTAACAATAAGGGAGTGCCCTGCCCAAGCACGCTTACAATCTACACATATTACTTCTGTAACAATAAGGGTGAATGCCCTGCCCAAGCACGCTTACAATCTATACATATTACTTCTATAACAATAAGTGAGTGCCCTGCCCAAGCACGCTTACAATCTACACATATTACTTCTATAACAATAAGGGAGTGCCCTGCCCAAGCACGCTTACAATCTACACATATTACTTCTGTAACAATAAGGGAGTGCCCTGCCCAAGCACACTTACAATCTACACATATTACTTCTGTAACAATAAGGGAGTGCCCTGCCCAAGCACGCTTACAATCTATACATATTACTTCTATAACAATAAGGGAGTGCCCTGCCCAAGCACGCTGACAATCTACACATATTACTTCTGTAACAATAAGTGAGTGCCCTGCCCAAGCACACTTACAATCTACACATATTACTTCTGTAACTATAAGTGTGAATGCCCTGCCCAAGCACGCTTACAATCTACACATATTACTTCTATAACAATAAGGGAGTGCCCTGCCCAAGCACGCTTACAATCTACACATATTACTTCTGTAACAATAAGGGAGTGCCCTGCCCAAGCACGCTTACAATCTACACATATTACTTCTGTGACAATAAGGGAGTGCCCTGCCCAAGCACGCTTACAATCTACACATATTACTTCTGTAACAATAAGGGAGTGCCCTGCCCAAGCACGCTTACAATCTACACATATTACTTCTGTAACAATAAGGGAGTGCCCTGCCCAAGCACGCTTACAATCTACACATATTACTTCTGTAACAGTAAGGGAGTGCACTGCCCAAGCATGCTTACAATATACACATATTACTTCTATAACAATAAGTGAGTGCCCTGCCCAAGCACGCTTACAATCTACACATATTACTTCTGTAACAATAAGGGAGTGCACTGCCCAAGCACGCTTACAATCTACACATATTACTTCTGTAACAATAAGGGAGTGCCCTGCCCAAGCACGCTTACAATCTACACATATTACTTCTGTAACAATAAGGGAGTGCCCTGCCCAAGCACGCTTACAATCTACACATATTACTTCTGTAACAATAAGTGAGAGCACTGCCCAAGCACGCTTACAATCTACACATATTACTTCTGTAACAATAAGGGAGTGCCCTGCCCAAGCACGCTTACAATCTACACATATTACTTCTGTAACAATAAGGGAGTGCACTGCCCAAGCACGCTTACAATCTACACATATTACTTCTGTAACAATAAGTGAGAGCACTGCCCAAGCACGCTTACTATCTACACATATTACTTCTGTAACAATAAGGGAGTGCCCTGCCCAAGCACGCTTACAATCTACACATATTACTTCTGTAACAATAAGGGAGTGCACTGCCCAAGCACGCTTACAATCTACACATATTACTTCTGTAACAATAAGGGAGTGCCCTGCCCAAGCACACTTACAATCTACACATATTACTTCTGTAACAATAAGGGAGTGCCCTGCCCAAGCACGCTTACAATCTACACATATTACTTCTGTAACAATAAGGGAGTGCCCTGCCCAAGCACGCTTACAATCTACACATATTACTTCTGTAACAATAAGGGAGTGCCCTGCCCAAGCACGCTTACAATCTACACATATTACTTCTGTAACAATAAGGGAGTGCCCTGCCCAAGCACGCTTACAATCTACACATATTATTTCTATAACAATAAGGGAGTGCCCTGCCCAAGCACGCTTACAATCTACACATATTACTTCTATAACAATAAGGAAGTGCCCTGCCCAAGCACGCTTACAATCTACACATATTACTTCTATAACAATAAGTGAGTGCCCTGCCCAAGCACGCTTACAATCTACACATATTACTACTGTAACAATAAGGGAGTGCCCTGCCCAAGCACGCTTACAATCTACACATATTACTTCTGTAACAATAAGTGAGTGCCCTGCCCAAGCACGCTTACAATCTACACATATTACTTCTGTAACAATAAGGGAGTGCCCTGCCCAAGCACGCTTACAATCTACACATATTACTTCTATAACAATAAGGGAGTGCCCTGCCCAAGCACGCTTACAATCTACACATATTACTTCTATAACAATAATGGAGTGCCCTGCCCAAGCACGCTTACAATCTACACATATTACTTCTATAACAATAAGGGAGTGCCCTGCCCAAGCACGCTTACAATCTACACATATTACTACTGTAACAATAAGGGAGTGCCCTGCCCAAGCACGCTTACAATCTACACATATTACTTCTGTAACAATAAGTGAGTGCCCTGCCCAAGCACACTTACAATCTACACATATTACTTCTGTAACAATAAGGGAGTGCCCTGCCCAAGCACGCTTACAATCTACACATATTACTTCTATAACAATAAGTGAGTGCCCTGCCCAAGCACGCTTACAATCTACACATATTACTTCTATAACAATAATGGAGTGCCCTGCCCAAGCACGCTTACAATCTACACATATTACTTCTATAACAATAAGGGAGTGCCCTGCCCAAGCACGCTTACAATCTACACATATTACTTCTATAACAATAAGTGAGTGCCCTGCCCAAGCACGCTTACAATCTACACATATTACTACTGTAACAATAAGGGAGTGCCCTGCCCAAGCACGCTTACAATCTACACATATTACTTCTGTAACAATAAGGGAGTGCCCTGCCCAAGCACGCTTACAATCTACACATATTACTTCTGTAACAATAAGGGAGTGCCCTGCCCAAGCACGCTTACAATCTACACATATTACTTCTGTAACAATAAGGGAGTGCCCTGCCCAAGCACGCTTACAATCTACACATATTACTACTGTAACAATAAGGGAGTGCCCTGCCCAAGCACGCTTACAATCTACACATATTACTTCTGTAACCATAAGTGAGTGCCCTGCCCAAGCACGCTTACAATCTACACATATTACTTCTGTAACAATAAGGGAGTGCCCTGCCCAAGCACGCTTACAATCTACACATATTACTTCTATAACAATAATGGAGTGCCCTGCCCAAGCACGCTTACAATCTACACATATTACTTCTATAACAATAAGGGAGTGCCCTGCCCAAGCACGCTTACAATCTACACATATTACTTCTGTAACAGTAAGGGAGTGCCCTGCCCAAGCACGCTTACAATCTACACATATTACTTCTATAACAATAAGTGAGTGCCCTGCCCAAGCACGCTTACAATCTACACATATTACTTCTATAACAATAAGTGAGTGCCCTGCCCAAGCACGCTTACAATCTACACATATTACTACTGTAACAATAAGGGAGTGCCCTGCCCAAGCACGCTTACAATCTACACATATTACTTCTGTAACAATAAGTGAGTGCCCTGCCCAAGCACGCTTACAATCTACACATATTACTTCTCTAACAATAAGGGAGTGCCCTGCCCAAGCACGCTTACAATCTACACATATTACTTCTGTAACAATAAGGGAGTGCCCTGCCCAAGCACGCTTACAATCTACACATATTACTTCTGTAACAATAAGGGAGTGCCCTGCCCAAGCACGCTTACAATCTACACATATTACTTCTGTAACAATAAGGGAGTGCCCTGCCCAAGCACGCTTACAATCTACACATATTACTTCTGTAACAATAAGGGAGTGCCCTGCCCAAGCACGCTTACAATCTACACATATTACTTCTGTAACAATAAGGGAGTGCCCTGCCCAAGCACGCTTACAATCTACACATATTACTTCTGTAACAATAAGGGAGTGCCCTGCCCAAGCACGCTTACAATCTACACATATTACTTCTATAACAATAAGGGAGTGCCCTGCCCAAGCACGCTAACAATCTACACATATTACTTCTGTAACAATAAGGGAGTGCCCTGCCCAAGCACGCTTACAATCTACACATATTACTTCTGTAACAATAAGGGAGTGCCCTGCCCAAGCACGCTTACAATCTACACATATTACTTCTGTAACAATAAGGGAGTGCCCTGCCCAAGCACGCTAACAATCTACACATATTACTTCTGTAACAATAAGGGAGTGCCCTGCCCAAGCACGCTTACAATCTACACATATTACTTCTGTAACAATAAGGGAGTGCCCTGCCCAAGCACGCTTACAATCTACACATATTACTTCTGTAACAATAAGGGAGTGCCCTGCCCAAGCACGCTTACAATCTACACATATTACTTCTGTAACAATAAGGGAGTGCCCTGCCCAAGCACGCTTACAATCTACACATATTACTTCTGTAACAATAAGGGAGTGCCCTGCCCAAGCACGCTTACAATCTACACATATTACTTCTGTAACAATAAGGGAGTGCCCTGCCCAAGCACGCTTACAATCTACACATATTACTTCTGTAACAATAAGGGAGTGCCCTGCCCAAGCACGCTTACAATCTACACATATTACTTCTATAACAATAAAGGAGTGCCCTGCCCAAGCACGCTAACAATCTACACATATTACTTCTGTAACAATAAGGGAGTGCCCTGCCCAAGCACGCTTACAATCTACACATATTACTTCTATAACAATAAGGGAATGCCCTGCCCAAGCACGCTTACAATCTACACATATTACTTCTGTAACAATAAGGGAGTGCCCTGCCCAAGCACGCTTACAATCTACACATATTACTTCTGTAACAATAAGGGAGTGCCCTGCCCAAGCACGCTTACAATCTACACATATTACTTCTGTAACAATAAGGGAGTGCCCTGCCCAAGCACGCTTACAATCTACACATATTACTTCTGTAACAATAAGGGAGTGCCTTGCCCAAGCACGCTTACAATCTACACATATTACTTCTGCAACAATAAGGGAGTGCCCTGCCCAAGCACACTTACAATCTACACATATTACTTCTGTAACAATAAGTGAGTGCCCTGCCCAAGCACGCTGACAATCTACACATATTACTTCTATAACAATAAGGGAGTGCCCTGCCCAAGCACGCTTACAATCTACACATATTACTTCTGTAACAATAAGGGAGTGCCCTGCCCAAGCACGCTTACAATCTACACATATTACTTCTGTAACAATAAGGGAGTGCCCTGCCCAAGCACGCTTACAATCTACACATATTACTTCTATAACAATAAGGGAGTGCCCTGCCCAAGCACGCTTACAATCTACACATATTACTTCTGTAACAATAAGGGAGTGCCCTGCCCAAGCACGCTTACAATCTACACATATTACTTCTGTAACAATAAGGGAGTGCCCTGCCCAAGCACGCTTACAATCTACACATATTACTTCTGTAACAATAAGGGAGTGCCCTGCCCAAGCACGCTTACAATCTACACATATTACTTCTGTAACAATAAGGGAGTGCCCTGCCCAAGCACGCTTACAATCTACACATATTACTTCTGTAACAATAAGGGAATGCCCTGCCCAAGCACGCTTACAATCTATACATATTACTTCTGTAACAATAAGGGAGTGCCCTGCCCAAGCACGCTTACAATCTACACATATTACTTCTGTAACAATAAGGGAGTGCCCTGCCCAAGCACGCTTACAATCTACACATATTAGTTCTGTAACAATAAGGGAGTGCCCTGCCCAAGCACGCTTACAATCTACACATATTACTTCTGTAACAATAAGGGAGTGCCCTGCCCAAGCACGCTTACAATCTACACATATTACTTCTGTAACAATAAGGGAGTGCCCTGCCCAAGCACGCTAACAATCTACACATATTACTTCTGTAACAATAAGGGAGTGCCCTGCCCAAGCACGCTTACAATCTACACATATTACTTCTGTAACAATAAGGGAGTGCCCTGCCCAAGCACGCTTACAATCTACACATATTACTTCTGTAACAATAAGGGAGTGCCCTGCCCAAGCACGCTTACAATCTACACATATTACTTCTGTAACAATAAGGGAGTGCCTTGCCCAAGCACGCTTACAATCTACACATATTACTTCTGCAACAATAAGGGAGTGCCCTGCCCAAGCACACTTACAATCTACACATATTACTTCTGTAACAATAAGTGAGTGCCCTGCCCAAGCACGCTGACAATCTACACATATTACTTCTATAACAATAAGGGAGTGCCCTGCCCAAGCACGCTTACAATCTACACATATTACTTCTGTAACAATAAGGGAGTGCCCTGCCCAAGCACGCTTACAATCTACACATATTACTTCTGTAACAATAAGGGAGTGCCCTGCCCAAGCACGCTTACAATCTACACATATTACTTCTATAACAATAAGGGAGTGCCCTGCCCAAGCACGCTTACAATCTACACATATTACTTCTGTAACAATAAGGGAGTGCCCTGCCCAAGCACGCTTACAATCTACACATATTACTTCTGTAACAATAAGGGAGTGCCCTGCCCAAGCACGCTTACAATCTACACATATTACTTCTGTAACAATAAGGGAATGCCCTGCCCAAGCACGCTTACAATCTATACATATTACTTCTGTAACAATAAGGGAGTGCCCTGCCCAAGCACGCTTACAATCTACACATATTACTTCTGTAACAATAAGGGAGTGCCCTGCCCAAGCACGCTTACAATCTACACATATTACTTCTGTAACAATAAGGGAGTGCCCTGCCCAAGCACGCTTACAATCTACACATATTAGTTCTGTAACAATAAGGGAGTGCCCTGCCCAAGCACGCTTACAATCTACACATATTACTTCTGTAACAATAAGGGAGTGCACTGCCCAAGCACGCTTACAATCTACACATATTACTTCTATAACAATAAGGGAGTGCCCTGCCCAAGCACGCTTACAATCTACACATATTACTTCTATAACAATAAGGGAGTGCCCTGCCCAAGCACGCTTACAATCTACACATATTACTTCTGTAACAATAAGGGAGTGCCCTGCCCAAGCACGCTTACAATCTACACATATTACTTCTGTAACAATAAGGGAGTGCCCTGCCCAAGCACGCTTACAATCTACACATATTAGTTCTGTAACAATAAGGGAGTGCCCTGCCCAAGCACGCTTACAATCTACACATATTACTTCTGTAACAATAAGGGAGTGCACTGCCCAAGCACGCTTACAATCTACACATATTACTTCTATAACAATAAGTGAGTGCCCTGCCCAAGCACGCTTACAATCTACACATATTACTTCTGTAACAATAAGGGAGTGCCCTGCCCAAGCACGCTTACAATTTACACATATTACTTCTGTAACAATAAGGGAGTGCCCTGCCCAAGCACGCTTACAATCTACACATATTACTTCTGTAACAATAAGGGAGTGCCCTGCCCAAGCACGCTTACAATCTATAGATATTACTTCTATAACAATAAGGGAGTGCCCTGCCCAAGCACGCTTACAATCTACACATATTACTTCTATAACAATAAGGGAGTGCCCTGCCCAAGCACGCTTACAATCTATACATATTACTTCTATAACAATAAGGGAGTGCCCTGCCCAAGCACGCTTACAATCTACACATATTACTTCTATAACAATAAGGGAGTGCCCTGCCCAAGCACGCTTACAATCTACACATATTACTTCTGTAACAATAAGTGAGTGCCCTGCCAAGCACGCTTACAACAATGGGGAGAGTATGAATAGAGTGGGGGAGAGTATGAATAGAGCACAATGTTTATATAGAGTGGGGAGAGAATGAATAGACACAATGTCTACATAGAGTGGGGAAGAGTATGAATAGACACAATGTTTAAATAGAATGGGGAGAGTATGAATAGACACAATGTTTACATAGAGTGGGGAGAGTATGAATAGAGCACAATGTTTACATAGAATGGGGAGAGTATGAATAGAGCACAATGTTTACATAGAATGGGGGAGAGTATGAATAGACACAATGTTTACATAGAATGGGGAGAGAATGAATAGACACAATGTTTACATAGAATGGGGAGAGTATGAATAGACACAATGTTTACATAGAGTGGGGGAGAGTATGAATAGACACAATGTTTACATAGAATGGGGAGAGAATGAATAGACACAATGTTTACATAGAAGAGGGAGAGTATGAATAGACACAATGTTTACATAGAATGGGGAGAGTATGAATAGACACAATGTTTACATAGAATGGGGAGAGTATGAATAGACACAATGTTTACATAGAATGGGGGAGAGTATGAATAGACACAATGTTTACATAGAGTGGGGGAGAGTATGAATAGACACAATGTTTACATTGAACGGGCGAGAGTATGAATAGAGCACAATGTTTACATAGATTGGGGAGAGTATGAATAGACACAATGTTTACATAGAGTGGGGGAGAGTATGAATAGACACAATGTTTACATAGAATGGGGGAGAGTATGAATAGACACAATGTTTACATAGAATGGGGGAGAGTATGAATAGACACAATGTTTACATAGAGTGGGGGAGAGTATGAATAGAACACAATGTTTACATAGAATGGGGGAGAGTATGAATAGACACAATGTTTACATAGAATGGGGGAGAGTATGAATAGACACAATGTTTACATAGAATGGGGGAGAGTATGAATAGACACAATGTTTACATAGAATGGGGGAGAGTATGAATAGACACAATGTTTACATAGAATACAGATACAATCTATACATATTACTTCTATAACAATAAGGGAGTGCCCTGCCCAAGCACGCTTACAATCTACACATATTACTTCTATAACAATAAGGGAGTGCCCTGCCCAAGCACGCTTACAATCTACACATATTACTTCTGTAACAATAAGTGAGTGCCCTGCCAAGCACGCTTACAACAATGGGGAGAGTATGAATAGAGTGGGGGAGAGTATGAATAGAGCACAATGTTTATATAGAGTGGGGAGAGTATGAATAGACACCATGTCTACATAGAGTGGGGAAGAGTATGAATAGACACAATGTTTAAATAGAATGGGGAGAGTATGAATAGACACAATGTTTGCATAGAGTGGGGAGGAGTATGAATAGAGCACAATGTTTACATAGAGTGGGGAGAGTATGAATAGAGCACAATGTTTACATAGAAGGGGGAGAGTATGAATAGACACAATGTTTACATAGAATGGGGGAGAGTATGAATAGAGCACAATGTTTACATAGAATGGGGAGAGAATGAATAGACACAATGTTTACATAGAATGGGGAGAGTATGAATAGACACAATGTTTACATAGAATGGGGAGAGAATGAATAGACACAATGTTTACATAGAAGAGGGAGAGTATGAATAGACACAATGTTTACATAGAATGGGGAGAGTATGAATAGACACAATGTTTACATGGAATGGGGAGAGTATGAATAGACACAATGTTTACATAGAATGGGGGAGAGTATGAATAGACACAATGTTTACATAGAGTGGGGGAGAGTATGAATAGACACAATGTTTACATTGAACGGGCGAGAGTATGAATAGAGCACAATGTTTACATAGATTGGGGAGAGTATGAATAGACACAATGTTTACATAGATTGGGGAGAGTATGAATAGACACAATGTTTACATAGAGTGGGGGAGAGTATGAATAGACACAATGTTTACATAGAATGGGGGAGAGTATGAATAGACACAATGTTTACATAGAATGGGGGAGAGTATGAATAGACACAATGTTTACATAGAGTGGGGGAGAGTATGAATAGAACACAATGTTTACATAGAATGGGGGAGAGTATGAATAGACACAATGTTTACATAGAATGGGGGAGAGTATGAATAGACACAATGTTTACATAGAATGGGGAGAGTATGAATAGACACAATGTTTACATAGAATGGGGAGAGTATGAATAGACACAATGTTTACATAGAATGGGGAGAGTATGAATAGACACAATGTCTACATAGAGTGGGGGAGAGTATGAATAGAGCACAATGTTTATATAGAGTGGGGAGAGTATGAATAGAGCACAATGTTTACATAGAATGGGGAGAGAATGAATAGACACCATGTTTACATAGAATGGGGAGAGTATGAATAGACACAATGTCTACATAGAGTGGGGAAGAGTATGAATAGACACAATTTTTAAATAGAATGGGGAGAGTATGAATAGAACACAATGTTTACATAGAGTGGGGGAGAGTATGAATAGACACAATGTTTGCATAGAGTGGGGGGGAGTATGAATAGAGCACAATGTTTACATAGAATGGGGAGAGTATGAATAGAGCACAATGTTTAAATAGAATGGGGAGAGTATGAATAGAGCACAATGTTTACATAGAATGGGGAGAGTATGAATAGAGCACAATGTTTACATAGAATGGGGGAGAGTATGAATAGAGCACAATGTTTACATAGAATGGGGAGAGAATGAATAGAGCACAATGTTTACATAGAATGGGGGAGAGTATGAATAGACACAATGTTTACATAGAATGGGGAGAGTATGAATAGAGCACAATGTTCACATAGAATGGGGAGAGTATGAATAGAGCACAATGTTCACATAGAATGGGGGAGAGAATGAATAGACACAATGTTTACATAGAATGGGGAGAGTATGAATAGACACAATGTTTACATAGAATGGGGAGAGTATGAATAGACACAATGTTTACATAGAATGGGGAGAGTATGAATAGACACAATGTTTACATAGAATGGGGAGAGTATGAATAGAACACAATGTTTACATAGAGTGGGGGAGAGTGTGAATAGACACAATGTTTACATAGAATGGGGAGAGTATGAATAGACACAATGTTTACATAGAGTGGGGGAGAGTATGAATAGACACAATGTTTACATAGAGTGGGGAAGAGTATGAATAGACACAATGTTTAAATAGAACGGGGAGAGTATGAATAGAACACAATGTTTACATAGAGTGGGGGAGAGTATGAATACACACAATGTTTGCATAGAGTGGGGGGGAGTATGAATAGAGCACAATGTTTATATAGAGTGGGGAGAGTATGAATAGAGCACAATGTTTACATAGAATGGGGGAGAGTATGAATAGAGCACAATGTTTACATAGAATGGGTGAGAGTATAAATAGAGCACAATGTTTAAATAGAATGGGGAGAGTATAAATAGAGCACAATGTTTACATAGAATGGGGGAGAGTATGAATAGAGCACAATGTTTACATAGAATGGGGGAGAGTATGAATAGAGCACAATGTTTACATAGAATGGGGGAGAGTATGAATAGAGCACAATGTTTACATAGAGTGGGGGAGAGTATGAATAGACACAATGTTTACATAGAATGGGGGAGAGTATAAATAGAGCACAATGTTTACATAGAATGGGGGAGAGTATGAATAGAGCACAATGTTTACATAGAGTGGGGGAGAGTATGAATAGACACAATGTTTACATAGAGTGGGGAAGAGTATGAATAGACACAATGTTTAAATAGAACGGGGAGAGTATGAATAGAACACAATGTTTACATAGAGTGGGGGAGAGTATGAATACACACAATGTTTACATAGAGTGGGGAGAGTATGAATAGAGCACAATGTTTACATAGAATGGGGGAGAGTATGAATAGAGCACAATGTTTACATAGAATGGGGGAGAGTATGAATAGAGCACAATGTTTAAATAGAATGGGGAGAGTATAAATAGAGCACAATGTTTACATAGAATGGGGGAGAGTATGAATAGACACAATGTTTACATAGAATGGGGAGAGTATGAATAGAGCACAATGTTTACATAGAATGGGGGAGAGTATGAATAGAGCACAATGTTTAAATAGAATGGGGAGAGTATAAATAGAGCACAATGTTTACATAGAATGGGGGAGAGTATGAATAGAGCACAATGTTTACATAGAATGGGGGAGAGTATGAATAGAGCACAATGTTTACATAGAATGGGGGAGAGTATGAATAGAGCACAATGTTTACATAGAATGGGGGAAAGTATGAATAGAGCACAATGTTTACATAGATTGGGGAGAGTATGAATAGACACAATGTTTACATTGAACGGGCGAGAGTATGAATAGAGCACAATGTTTACATAGATTGGGGAGAGTATGAATAGACACAATGTTTACATAGAGTGGGGGAGAGTATGAATAGAACACAATGTTTACATAGAATGGGGAGAGTATGAATAGACACAATGTTTACATAGAGTGGGGAGAGTATGAATAGACACAATGTTTACATAGATTGGGGAGAGTATGAATAGACACAATGTTTACATAGAATGGGGGAGAGTATGAATAGACACAATGTTTACATAGAATGGGGGAGAGTATGAATAGACACAATGTTTACATAGAATGGGGAGAGTATGAATAGACACAATGTTTACATAGATTGGGGAGAGTATGAATAGACACAATGTTTACATAGAGTGGGGGAGAGTATGAATAGACACAATGTTTACATAGAATGGGGGAGAGTATGAATAGACACAATGTTTACATAGAATGGGGAGAGTATGAATAGACACAATGTTTACATAGAATGGGGGAGAGTATGAATAGACACAATGTTTACATAGAATGGGGGAGAGTATGAATAGACACAATGTTTACATAGAATGGGGAGAGTATGAATAGACACAATGTTTGCATAGAGTGGGGAGGAGTATGAATAGAGCACAATGTTTACATAGAGTGGGGAGAGTATGAATAGAGCACAATGTTTACATAGAAGGGGGAGAGTATGAATAGACACAATGTTTACATAGAATGGGGGAGAGTATGAATAGACACAATGTTTACATAGATTGGGGAGAGTATGAATAGACACAATGTTTACATAGAATGGGGGAGAGTATGAATAGACACAATGTTTACATAGAATGGGGAGAGTATGAATAGACACAATGTTTACATAGATTGGGGAGAGTATGAATAGACACAATGTTTACATAGAGTGGGGGAGAGTATGAATAGACACAATGTTTACATAGAATGGGGGAGAGTATGAATAGACACAATGTTTACATAGAATGGGGAGAGTATGAATAGACACAATGTTTACATAGAGTGGGGGAGAGTATGAATAGAGCACAATGTTTACATAGAATGGGGGAGAGTATGAATAGACACAATGTTTACATAGAATGGGGGAGAGTATGAATAGACACAATGTTTACATAGAGTGGGGGAGAGTATGAATAGACACAATGTTTACATAGAGTGGGGGAGAGTATGAATAGACACAATGTTTACATAGATTGGGGAGAGTATGAATAGACACAATGTTTACATAGAGTGGGGGAGAGTATGAATAGACACAATGTCTACATAGAGTGGGGGAGAGTATGAATAGACACAATGTTTACATAGATTGGGGAGAGTATGGATAGACACAATGTTTACATAGAGTGGGGGAGAGTATGAATAGACACAATGTTTACATAGAATGGGGGAGAGTATGAATAGACACAATGTTTACATAGAATGGGGGAGAGTATGAATAGACACAATGTTTACATAGAATGGGGAGAGTATGAATAGACACAATGTTTACATAGAGTGGGGGAGAGTATGAATAGAGCACAATGTTTACATAGAATGGGGGAGAGTATGAATAGACACAATGTTTACATAGAATGGGGGAGAGTATGAATAGACACAATGTTTACATAGAGTGGGGGAGAGTATGAATAGACACAATGTTTACATAGAGTGGGGGAGAGTATGAATAGACACAATGTTTACATAGATTGGGGAGAGTATGAATAGACACAATGTTTACATAGAGTGGGGGAGAGTATGAATAGACACAATGTTTACATATAATGGGGAGAGTATGAATAGACACAATGTTTACATAGAATGGGGGAGAGTATGAATAGACACAATGTTTACATAGAATGGGGGAGAGTATGAATAGACACAATGTTTACATAGAATGGGGGAGAGTATGAATAGACACAATGTTTACATAGAGTGGGGGAGAGTATGAATAGACACAATGTTTACATAGAATGGGGAGAGTATGAATAGACACAATGTCTACATAGAGTGGGGGAGAGTATGAATAGACACAATGTTTACATAGAATGGGGAGAGTATGAATAGACACAATGTTTACATAGAATGGGGGAGAGTATGAATAGACACAATGTTTACATAGAATGGGGGAGAGTATGAATAGACACAATGTTTACATAGAGTGGGGGAGAGTATGAATAGACACAATGTTTACATAGAATGGGGAGAGTATGAATAGACACAATGTCTACATAGAGTGGGGGAGAGTATGAATAGACACAATGTTTACATAGAATGGGGAGAGTATGAATAGACACAATGTTTACATAGAATGGGGGAGAGTATGAATAGACACAATGTTTACATAGAATGGGGGAGAGTATGAATAGACACAATGTTTACATAGAGTGGGGGAGAGTATGAATAGACACAATGTTTACATAGAGTGGGGGAGAGTATGAATAGACACAATGTCTACATAGAGTGGGGGAGAGTATGAATAGACACAATGTTTACATAGAATGGGGAGAGTATGAATAGACACAATGTTTACATAGATTGGGGAGAGTATGAATAGACACAATGTTTACATAGAGTGGGGGAGAGTATGAATAGACACAATGTTTACATAGAATGGGGGAGAGTATGAATAGACACAATGTTTACATAGAATGGGGAGAGTATGAATAGACACAATGTTTACATAGAGTGGGGGAGAGTATGAATAGACACAATGTTTACATAGAGTGGGGGAGAGTATGAATAGAGCACTTATGCTAGTAAAGGAGGAGACCATATTTAAAAGAAGAAAAACTACCACAACGAGAGGACATAGTCTTAAATTAGAGGGACAAAGGTTTAAAAATAATATCAGGAAGTATTACTTTACTGAGAGGGTAGTGGATGCATGGAATAGCCTTCCAGCTGAAGTGGTAGAGGTTAACACAGTAAAGGAGTTTAAGCATGCGTGGGATAGGCATAAGGCTATCCTAACTATAAGATAAGGCCAGGGACTAATGAAAGTATTTAGAAAATTGGGCAGACTAGATGGGCCGAATGGTTCTTATCTGCCGTCACATTCTATGTTTCTATGCTATATCTGCAGCATTTCAAGCACATACATATTCCTACCACTATAACCACCTTTATGGTATGATGGTTGGAGTAAGCGTTTACAAATCAATGGAGAAATAAAAGCTTTACCAAAGCTATAACTGATTTTCAGTGGTGGAGCAAGGAATGGTTCCTATTTATAGATCTTATAGAGAATAAACAAAAAAGAAAAAAATGCCATTCTACCTGTGTATGATTTACTGAAAAGATTATAGGCTTAAAAAGTAACTTTTAATAAATAAATCTAAAATAAAAATATATTAAAGAAAAATCATATGAACAACAGGAGTGAGTGGAGACTATACAGCGAGTAAAACTCTGACTACTTATACAAGCTGTAAAAGTGTATACATAATAACACTAATGCTGAAGCAATACTGTTTTGCTACAATATAACATCAGTGTATTCCCAAGTAATAGAAGTGATACTATATTAAATATCACTAATAGCTGTAACAAGAGGGGGGAGATAAGACGACTGCTAAACCAGTGCTGTCAATAGTTAAGATTTATGGATAAGTAAATCCCTACATGATAGTACAACTAACGACATGGGTTAGCTCCACATACAATAATTGATAATGTTCTATGGTGCTTACCCTCAGAAAGATCCAAGATAATGGTTCAGATCAGACAGATTTCTGACAGACGGCGATTAGCCAGTTAAATATCACAAAAGCTGCCTAGATCATAGCAGCGTATTGATAATAAATAACGGTTGCTGTCAAGCATTAAAGTGTAAAATAAGGGGTTGCTGACCTGGCTCCGTTTTTTCTCCAAGATACCCAGCAGTATATTCTAGTGTAACAACGGCTGCCTGCACTGAGTTATCTTATGCTTGACCACAGTGGAGCACAAAGTAGTAGCTCACCTGTGAAGGACTGCTGACAGGCAGCAGTTAACCGGTTAAAAGTCACACAAGTGCTAGCTGCATCTAAATAATAGGTCAAAGTATAAAGAGAGGGTTTGCAAACAGTTTTGAACAGGTTGCCTAGGTAGTAGAAAATATACAGACAGTGACAGAGGAAGGCGTATAGAATAAAGATTCCTGAGTCTTGTGCCTTCGAGGGCACCCCTTAATAAAATGCCTGGTCTTATCAATCTCCCCCCATACACATAATAAAGGAAAAAGAAAGAGAAATACAGTATGTACAGAGCACTTAAATTAGTGTTAAAAGTCTCCAATATGCACTCCTGAGATGCTGGACATGAAAGAACTTGATGTCGGTAATTTAGCAATTGATAAGCAGAGAGTTAGGTGCCGACATCAATAATGTGTCAGTATGTGTCCAGAGCCCCTGACGTGCACGTTTCGCCAGTGAAGCTCATCAGAGGGGACTATTTATATATCTTATTCTAATAACTACACAGATTGAGTCCCTTTAATGAGCATGTCTGATCATTCCAGGGTGATGTTGTGGACGTGGAAAGATGTGAAGGGAAGACAAATGTCTTGGTTATGGATGGGGTTAACTTGGTAACCTACACGCTGGACGAGGAGCTGATTGAGTTTGGGACAGCTATTGATGATGGAGATTATTACAGGTAATGAGCAGATCACACCATTATTACAGGTAACGAGCAGATCACACCATTATTACAGGTAACGAGCAGATCACACCATTATTACAGGTAATGAGCAGATCACACCATTATTACAGGTAATGAGCAGATCACACCATTATTACAGGTAATGAGCAGATCACACCATTATTACAGGTAATGAGCAGATCACACCATTATTACAGGTAACGAGCAGATCACACCATTATTACAGGTAATGAGCAGATCACACCATTATTACAGGTAGTGAGCAGATCACACCATTATTACAGGTAATGAGCAGATCACACCATTATTACAGGTAATGAGCAGATCACACCATTATTACAGGTAATTAGCAGATCACACCATTATTACAGGTAATGAGCAGATCACACCATTATTACAGGTAACGAGCAGATCACACCATTATTACAGGTAACGAGCAGATCACACCATTATTACAGGTAATGAGCAGGTCACACCATTATTACAGGTAGTGAGCAGATCACACCATTATTACAGGTAACGAGCAGATCACACCATTATTACAGGTAACGAGCAGATCACACCATTATTACAGGTAATGAGCAGATCACACCATTATTACAGGTAATGAGCAGATCACACCATTATTACAGGTAATGAGCAGATCACACCATTATTACAGGTAATGAGCAGATCACACCATTATTACAGGTAACGAGCAGATCACACCATTATTACAGGTAACGAGCAGATCACACCATTATTACAGGTAACGAGCAGATCACACCATTATTACAGGTAACGAGCAGATCACACCATTATTACAGGTAATGAGCAGATCACACCATTATTACAGGTAATGGGCAGATCACACCATTATTACAGGTAATGAGCAGATCACACCATTATTACAGGTAATGGGCAGATCACACCTTTATTACAGGTAATGAGCAGATCACACCATTATTACAGGTAATGGGCAGATCACACCTTTATTACAGGTAATGAGCAGGTCACACCATTATTACAGGTAATGAGCAGATCACACCATTATTACAGGTAACGAGCAGATCACACCATTATTACAGGTAATGGGCAGATCACACCATTATTACAGGTAATGGGCAGATCACACCTTTATTACAGGTAATGAGCAGATCACACCATTATTACAGGTAATGAGCAGATCACACCATTATTACAGGTAACGAGCAGATCACACCATTATTACAGGTAATGGGCAGATCACACCATTATTACAGGTAATGAGCAGGTCACACCATTATTACAGGTAATGAGCAGATCACACCATTATTACAGGTAATGAGCAGATCACACCATTATTACATGTAATGAGCAGATCACACCATTATTACAGGTAATGAGCAGATCACACCATTATTACAGGTAATGGGCAGATCACACCATTATTACAGGTAATGAGCAGGTCACACCATTATTACAGGTAATGAGCAGGTCACACCATTATTACAGGTAGTGAGCAGATCACACCATTATTACAGGTAATGGGCAGATCACACCATTATTACAGGTAATGAGCAGATCACACCATTATTACAGGTAATGGGCAGATCACACCTTTATTACAGGTAATGAGCAGATCACACCATTATTACAGGTAATGGGCAGATCACACCTTTATTACAGGTAATGAGCAGGTCACACCATTATTACAGGTAATGAGCAGGTCACACCATTATTACAGGTAGTGAGCAGATCACACCATTATTACAGGTAATGGGCAGATCACACCATTATTACAGGTAATGAGCAGATCACACCATTATTACAGGTAATGGGCAGATCACACCATTATTACAGGTAACGAGCAGATCACACCATTATTACAGGTAACGAGCAGATCACACCATTATTACAGGTAATGGGCAGATCACACCATTATTACAGGTAATGAGCAGGTCACACCATTATTACAGGTAATGAGCAGATCACACCATTATTACAGGTAATGAGCAGATCACACCATTATTACATGTAATGAGCAGATCACACCATTATTACAGGTAATGAGCAGATCACACCATTATTACAGGTAATGAGCAGATCACACCATTATTACAGGTAATGGGCAGATCACACCATTATTACAGGTAATGGGCAGATCACACCATTATTACAGGTAATGAGCAGGTCACACCATTATTACAGGTAATGAGCAGATCACACCATTATTACAGGTAATGAGCAGATCACACCATTATTACAGGTAATGAGCAGATCACACCATTATTACAGGTAATGAGCAGATCACACCATTATTACAGGTAATGAGCAGATCACACCATTATTACAGGTAATGAGCAGATCACACCATTATTACAGGTAACGAGCAGATCACACCATTATTACAGGTAACGAGCAGATCACACCATTATTACAGGTAATGAGCAGATCACACCATTATTACAGGTAACGAGCAGATCACACCATTATTACAGGTAATGAGCAGATCACACCATTATTACAGGTAATGAGCAGATCACACCATTATTACAGGTAATGGGCAGATCACACCATTATTACAGGTAATGAGCAGATCACACCATTATTACAGGTAATGAGCAGATCACACCATTATTACAGGTAATGAGCAGATCACACCATTATTACAGGTAATGAGCAGATCACACCATTATTACAGGTAACGAGCAGATCACACCATTATTACAGGTAATGAGCAGATCACACCATTATTACAGGTAATGAGCAGATCACACCATTATTACAGGTAATGAGCAGATCACACCATTATTACAGGTAATGAGCAGATCACACCATTATTACAGGTAATGAGCAGATCACACCATTATTACAGGTAATGAGCAGATCACACCATTATTACAGGTAATGAGCAGATCACACCATTATTACAGGTAACGAGCAGATCACACCATTATTACAGGTAATGAGCAGATCACACCATTATTACAGGTAATGGGCAGATCACACCTTTATTACAGGTAATGAGCAGATCACACCATTATTACAGGTAATGGGCAGATCACACCATTATTACAGGTAATGAGCAGATCACACCATTATTACAGGTAATGAGCAGATCACACCATTATTACAGGTAACGAGCAGATCACACCATTATTACAGGTAACGAGCAGATCACACCATTATTACAGGTAACGAGCAGATCACACCATTATTACAGGTAATGAGCAGATCACACCATTATTACAGGTAATGGGCAGATCACACCTTTATTACAGGTAATGAGCAGATCACACCATTATTACAGGTAATGGGCAGATCACACCATTATTACAGGTAATGAGCAGATCACACCATTATTACAGGTAATGAGCAGATCACACCATTATTACAGGTAATGAGCAGATCACACCATTATTACAGGTAATGAGCAGATCACACCATTATTACAGGTAACGAGCAGATCACACCATTATTACAGGTAATGAGCAGATCACACCATTATTACAGGTAACGAGCAGATCACACCATTATTACAGGTAATGAGCAGATCACACCATTATTACAGGTAATGAGCAGATCACACCATTATTACAGGTAATGAGCAGATCACACCATTATTACAGGTAATGAGCAGATCACACCATTATTACAGGTAATGAGCAGATCACACCATTATTACAGGTAATGAGCAGATCACACCATTATTACAGGTAATGAGCAGATCACACCATTATTACAGGTAATGAGCAGATCACACCATTATTACAGGTAACGAGCAGATCACACCATTATTACAGGTAATGAGCAGATCACACCATTATTACAGGTAACGAGCAGATCACACCATTATTACAGGTAATGAGCAGATCACACCATTATTACAGGTAATGAGCAGATCACACCATTATTACAGGTAATGAGCAGATCACACCATTATTACAGGTAATGAGCAGATCACACCATTATTACAGGTAATGAGCAGATCACACCATTATTACAGGTAATGAGCAGATCACACCATTATTACAGGTAATGCGCAGATCACACCATTATTACAGGTAATGAGCAGATCACACCATTATTACAGGTAATGGGCAGATCACACCATTATTACAGGTAATGAGCAGATCACACCATTATTACAGGTAATGAGCAGATCACACCATTATTACAGGTAATGAGCAGATCACACCATTATTACAGGTAATGAGCAGATCACACCTTGGTTGCAGATTAGAAAATTCAGATTCTTGCAAATGTTTTATTCTTGTTAAAGCTCTATTAATATCTTAGAGCAACCTGTTGTACTCGTACACACAGGGGTACAGTTCCGTACCCCCAGGGGTATGCAGAAAAAAACTGGTAATGGCAGGGGTGCACCGTACCACATGAGCTAGGAACTGAATGGTGAATGTCCATTGGGTGGCCCATGGACTTGGGCCCCTTGTAATCCACCGGGAGACCTGGGATGAAGTGAGAGAGGCAGCACTCAGACAGAGCTGTGTGGGGGGAGGGCGCAAAGAGGGACCAGACGAGGAGCCCCTAACTTCCATCAGCCCCAGCCAGCAAAAGCTCCCAAAAAGCAGGACACTGGAGGGTGGTTAAAACTGTGACCTGTATGTGTGCTTTGGGTGTCTGCATGTATGTAGTGTTAGTATCTGTATATGTGTCAATGTTTGTACCCGTGTGTCTATATCTTTGTCTGTATCTGTTTGTGTGTCAGTGTCTGTATTTGTGTGTCTGTGTGTCTGTTACTTGCGCACTCTCCCAAATCCCTATATATTTAGACAAATGGAGGTTTTTTAGTTACTCCAATGGCTATTGGAGGGAATGCCCGCCTGCCACATCAAGTTAAACCTCTCAGGCGGGTCCTACACTAACTTTTCACCTTGCTTCCTTGAGCTTCTGGCAAAGATATCTCTAATGAGAAAGAGGTATTTTTTTTATATACACCCCTACATACTTATTAACCCTTAATAGGTTTTTTCCCCCCCCTCTGTTTTTTACTGTATGTATTGGGGCTAATGTGTACTATGGTCGTTGCTGCCGCCCAGGAGTGATGGGAGTTTGAGCGCAGGACTTTTTTTTTTTTTGTGTATCTGCATGTGTGTCTATATATCTGTATGTGCATGTGTGTCTATATATCTGTATGTGCATGTGTGTCTATATATCTGTATGTGCATGTGTGTCTATATATCTGTATGTGCATGTGTGTCTATATATCTGTATGTGCATGTGTGTCTATATATCTGTATCTGCATGTGTGTCTATATATCTGTATGTGCATGTGTGTCTATATATCTGTATCTGCATGTGTGTCTATATATCTGTATGTGCATGTGTGTCTATATATCTGTATGTGCATGTGTGTCTATATATCTGTATGTGTGTCTATATATCTGTATGTGTGTCTATATATCTGTATGTGCATGTGTGTCTATATATCTGTATCTGTATGTGTGTCTATATATCTGTATGTGCATGTGTGTCTATATATCTGTATGTGCATGTGTGTCTATATATCTGTATGTGCATGTGTGTCTATATATCTGTATGTGTGTCTATATATCTGTATGTGTGTCTATATATCTGTATGTGTGTCTATATATCTGTATGTGTGTCTATATATCTGTATCTGTATGTGTGTCTATATATCTGTATCTGTATGTGTGTCTATATATCTGTATCTGTATGTGTGTCTATATATCTGTATCTGTATGTGTGTCTATATATCTGTATGTGTGTCTATATATCTGTATGTGTGTCTATATATCTGTATGTGTGTCTATATATCTGTATGTGCATGTGTGTCTATATATCTGTATGTGTGTCTATATATCTGTATGTGCATGTGTGTCTATATATCTGTATGTGCATGTGTGTCTATATATCTGTATCTGTATGTGTGTCTATATATCTGTATGTGCATGTGTGTCTATATATCTGTATGTGCATGTGTGTCTATATATCTGTGTCTATATATCTGTATCTGTATATCTGTATCTGTATGTGTGTCTATATATCTGTATGTGTGTCTGTGTAGCTGCATGTGTGGCAATGTTTGTATCTGTGTGTCTGTACATCTGTATGTGTCAGTGTGTGTATCTGTATACCTGCATGTGTGTTTGTGCAACTGTATGTGTATCTGCATGTGTCAGTATGTGTCTGGACATTTGTATATGTGGCAGTGTGTGTCTGTATATGTGGCAGTGTGTGTCTGTATGTGTGGCAGTGTGTGTCTGTATGTGTGGCAGTGTGTGTCTGTATATGTGGCAGTGTGTATCTGTATATGTGGCAGTGTGTGTCTGTATATGTGGCAGTGTGTGTCTGTATATGTGGCAGTGTGTGTCTGTATATGTGGCAGTGTGTGTCTGTATATGTGGCAGTGTGTGTCTGTATGTGTGTCATTGTATCTTGTGAGGATTTTTATGGGGTAATTGTAGCGGAGCACTAATCCTAGCAGGGCCTCTCCTCTGCTGGTTACTCTAAGATGTACTCAGGAACAAGTAGAATAATCCAAGGAAACAGCCAAATACAGGAAAATACTCCAAGAATCTCCCAACACCTCCCCAGCAACTGGACGACACTCAGCTCTGGGGGTATAACTGGTTTTAATGGAGCCACAGCTGGCCTTTTATGAGCATCCCCCTGCAAGGGGTTTCCAGATACATATCCCAGGGGCATTCCCCACTGGACCCGAGAGTAAACTGAAGCAAAGTACACAATAATATTACATTACCTCTCAGGCCCAGGACATGTAAAATCTTTAACACCCCAAAATATGTATTTCCCCATAAGGTACCCCCTCAAGTACTTTATCCCCTGATGGCCTGGGTCTGAGCACCCAAGATATCCGAGAAGTGCTCAGGTCCCATGAACGCAGCCGAAACGCCACCAGATATAGTTTAGACCAACCGCACACGAGGCGCCTGCCCAAAAAGGTTCCATGAAAATAGGCTGTGCGGTCGGTCTCATTCGGGAGTACAAAATACATAGAAAATAGTATAACAACTGTTCGTGTGAATATCTAGTTCGGGAGGTTGCTCCCCCTGAACGCCGCTCAGTTCGCTTGATTTTCCCCGAATGGAACAGAAGGTGGAAGTCCCCAGTGGTGCTCGCGCCGTCGAGTGGCCGATTTTAGTTCCATACACTCGACGACCAAATACCGCTGTCTCTGTTTGTGTACCAAAATGGCCACTGCCACGTGTTCACACATTCGACCGGCGGCCACCCAGCTGATCGCTTGGAATGTTTATGTAGTTGCGGTTTGTGGAGGTGTGAACGATTTTAATGGTGTTAATGAGCTGCACACTCCCCATCTGGGTGGCCTGTCGTTCGGTAGTTTGTTTGGTTGTAGGCCAGAACCATGGGAACAACTCAGGTGAACGGAATTGAACGAACGACCAGGGGAAAAGTATGGGTTTTCAATAAGAGGGGAATATGGACTGTAAGCCCCAGACATGGGGGACAACGGGGAGGGGAAAACTGGCACGGACATCCCAGAGCAGGCATAAGGTCCATTCCGCTACAGTAATAAACACATACATAAATACATGAATCTATATTTTGGCACAGTTTCCCATTCATTTATTTGAAGCGAAGTGTTACCCACTATTTTAACTCTTATAGACTCTGGAGTCCATCTATTAGAGGATTTGTAAATCACAACCAATTCTAAAAATTTAATTTATTGTGACAAATAATTAATAATATGTAATATACATGACAATAATCAGTAAATATTTGGCATAACAATAGGTATAAATCTGAAAAATTATGGCAACTATAACCACAAAACAGATAATCTCGAAATCGTGATGAGAGTGATAGTCCACATAGGAATTATCCACCAGTAGGGGTCAGTATACTAAGCAAATACTGGTAAAGATCTCAGCACACATGAATAATCAATAGGCTATCAGTAGCCATAATACAAAAAGAGAAGTCCTGCGCTTAGTCCCATTACTACTGGGCCAGCAGCAACGACTACAATACACATCAGCCCCAATATATAGTAAAAACCAAAGAAAAGAAAATGTTACTGTAACGGAATGCAGTATAATAATACACGATATCCGTCGGTATCCTCAGGAAATCCACCGTCAGAGTAGAAAGCAAGGCAATATCCCCAATCCTCCCAATAACCGGACGAAACACAGTTTGGGAGTCAACTAACTCGGTTTATTCACAAGCAGCATATTTATACAGTTCCCCATGCAAGGGGTTTCCACACAGATAATCCAGGGGATTTCTCCCAACATGCATTGTGACTTTCCCAACAGGCATTGCTGCACGAGAAGGATACTCCCACTAAAATGGACGATTAAGCGGATTATCCCCTCGTGCAGCAAAACCGACAATTGACTTTAAAATACACAATTCACACAATATTCGGTACTTTGGAATAACCGAACGTTCGGTAGATAGCTGGGGTCGGAGCGCACACTTTGTGAGAATACCGCTCTGATCCCAGCTGAATTGACCGAACGCCGCACATAATACACTTAAACATGGAAGTTGGTCTAAAAGTACCGAATAAGTACGGGACACATAATGTACCGAACGCGGAACTCCTGAACGCTCTGGAAGTCCAGCGGTGTTCGGATCATTGAGTAGCCGTTTTCAGTTCCAGGCTCTCGACGACCGAACACCGCTGCAGAGACAAAGGATCCAAGATGGCCGACCGCCGCATGGTCGGTAGTCGAACGACGGCCACCTAGGAGAGCCCTTAATTACCGATTGCAACAATGTTGCAATCGGTTAATTGGTACCACACGACTTGTGAATGTGTGGTCGACCTGGGGAGCCCGTATTCGTACGGCGAACGGCCAGGATAGCCGTGTTTCGTCGTACGAATGCTTGTATGCTGGCAGCGTACGGCTGTCAGCATGCGAACGGCCATAGCACAATACATATACATTGAACGGAACACATTATACATTCAGCCTACGGACAACCTATACTGCATATAGCTCAGAAGTGGCTAGGTTTGCCACAATGCTCCCCCAGAACCAAGCCGGCATACACAGTCTGATCCCAACGGA
This sequence comes from Pelobates fuscus, assembly GCF_036172605.1. Lineage (NCBI taxonomy): Eukaryota > Metazoa > Chordata > Amphibia > Anura > Pelobatidae > Pelobates > Pelobates fuscus. Next base: position 2,828,703 of record NC_086318.1, on the reverse strand, counting down.
TCGGCTTGGGGATGTCCGGGAGAGTACTCACAGATCACTTCTCGAGTTCAGTCTGTCTGGATAACCCGTCAGCGTTACCGTTTTGTTTTCCTGGCCGGTAGTGGATGGTAAAGTCAAAGGGCTGCAGCGCCAAACTCCAGCGCAGCAGCCGGGCATTGTCTCCAGATACACGGTTTAGCCACACTAACGGGTTGTGATCTGTGAGTAAGGAAAAAGGTTGTCCGTACAAATATGGCTGTAACTTTTTGAGGGCCCACACCACGGCCAGGCACTCTTTCTCAATGGCAGCGTAGCTCACTTCACGCGGCAGCAACTTGCGGCTTAAGTAGGCTACGGGGTGTTCTCCGCCATCGGCTCCCACTTGGCTCAGTACTGCCCCCAATCCAAACATTGAAGCGTCTGTGTGAACAAGAAATCTTTTAGTTGGATCAGGAGCAGTTAACACAGGAGCATTAGTTAGGGCCGTTTTGAGTTGCTGGAATGCCTGCTCACACTCTGGGGCCCAGACAACCTGTCGGGGTAGGTTCTTTTTAGTCAAGTCCGTTAGGGGTTTGGCCAGGGTGCTATAGTCCGGAACAAACTTCCGGTAGTAGCCGGCCGTCCCTAAAAACGCCAGCACCTGAGTCTTAGTCCTGGGGGTAGGCCACTTTGCTACGGCCTCAATCTTGGCTGGCTCGGGTCTCTGCTGCCCACACCCTACTCGGTGTCCCAGATACTGCACTTCAGCCATACCTATGTGGCACTTGCTAGGCTTTAACGTTAACCCAGCCTCCCCAATCCGATCTAGGATCGCCCCTATATGGTGTAGGTGGTCTTCCCAGGTCTGGCTAAAGATGGCTATGTCATCTAGATAGGCACAGGCATACCCCTGGAACCCGTCCAGTAGCCGATCTACCATCCGCTGAAAGGTAGCCGGAGCGTTTTTCATTCCGAAAGGCATGACCTTGAACTGGTACAGGCCAAACGGAGTGACAAACGCCGACTTGGGGATGGCGTCATCGGCTAGCGGAATTTGCCAGTACCCCTTACACAAGTCAATGGTAGTGAGATACTGGCCCCGTGCCATCTTGTCTAACAGCTCGTCTATCCGGGGCATCGGGTAGGCATCAGACACCGTTTTGTCATTTAGCCTCCGGTAGTCGACACAGAACCTGGTGGTGCCATCCTTTTTAGGTACCAGGACTACCGGCGATGCCCAGGGGCTATCGGAGGGTTCGATAACCCCTAGCTGTAACATTTCATCGAGCTCGGCTTTCATATGGGTACGGACTGATTCCGGAACCCTATATGGAGCCTGCCTCATAGGTAGCTGTCCCAGGGTGTCTACTCGGTGGGTGGCTAGCGGAGTGTAACCAGGTAAATTGGAGAAGGTAGCTCCTTTGGCTTCAATCAGCGCTTGTACCTGGGCACGCTCCTGGGGGCTGAGCCGCTCCCCCAGCTGAACTCCCTGGGAGGGCTCTATCGGTGCCTCGGGTTCTAGTAGGTCAGGTAAGGGTAAGTTCTCCTGATCCTCTAAGGAGGAGGCACATATTGCCATCACATCCTCGATCCTCTCATGGTAGGGTTTGAGCATGTTCACGTGGAGCATGCGTCTCTTCCCTACCCCTGAGCAGGGGCCGATCACATAGGTAGTGTCGCATCGCTGCTCCACTACCTGGTATGGGCCTTGCCAGATGGCCTGCAGCTTGTCTGTGCGGACGGGTTTTAAAATTAAAACTTTCTGTCCCACCTGAAAGCTGCGGTCCCTGGCTCCTCTATCGTACCAGCGTCGCTGTCGTTGCTGGGCCGCCTGGAGGTTGGTGTGTACAGCCTGAGTGAGCGCCTCCAGACGGTCCCTGAACTCCAGTACGTAGGAGATGATAGGGGTTTCGTTGGTAGTACTCTCTCCCTCCCAATGTTCCCTAATCAAGTTCAAGGGTCCCCGCACCCTTCTCCCAAATAGTAACTCAAACGGGGAGAATCCTGTCGACTCCTGGGGAACCTCTCTATAAGCAAAGAGTAGGTGAGGCAGAAACCTCTCCCAGTCTTTGTGGGTCTCCCCGAACGTCCGAAGCATCTGCTTCAGCGTCCCGTTGAACCTCTCACATAGCCCATTGGACTGGGGGTGGTAGGCGGAATTAACTATTGGCTTAATGCCACATACCTTCCACATATGTTGGGTAACTTCGGCCGTAAATTGGGTACCTCGGTCCGAGATTATCTCTTGGGGAAACCCTACCCGGGAAAACACTCTCATTAACGCTTCCGCTACGGTCTCAGCATGGATATTAGTGAGGGCCACAGCTTCGGGGTACCTGGTGGCGTAATCCACTACAGTTAAAATGTATCTTTTGCCAGAGGGACTGGGTTTTGGCAGGGGCCCTACGATATCCACCGCTACTCTGCTGAAGGGTTCTGCGATAATGGGTAGGGGACATAGCTTGGCCTTGTGGCGATCCCCTCGTTTACCCACTCGCTGGCAGACGTCGCAAGAGGTGCAATACTGGCGCACATCCTGAGAGATCCCGGGCCAGAAGAAGGCATGCGTTAAGCGGTATCGGGTACGGGTCATCCCTAGGTGTCCTGACAAGGGGATATCATGAGCAATTCTAAGCAGCTCCTGCCTATACTTTTGCGGTACCACTAGCTGTTTGTTAGTCAGGGTGACAGACCCCCCCACATCTTTTGTCGTGACACGGTATAACAACTCTTTCTCCCAGATGTACCGCCCCCCCTCTAGCCCTGCTTGGTCTGTTTGTGCCCGGTCCCTATATACTTGGAGGGTGGGATCGGTCTGGACTTCGGTCGCAAAGGTAGTCGGGGTATCCCAGGGTATGGGGGTCGGTTGGGGTACATGGTCTCTTACCTGAGCCTCAGAGTGTATCGGTGTAGCCGTGGTGCGAGCCTGTTGCCGGGTGGTTACGGGGTGGGCCTCCTGGTAGGGAGCCTGGGGAATAAAAGCGGAAGTCATTTGGCCTAAGTCATTCCCCAGTACAACATCTGCAGGTAAATTCTGCATAAGCCCCACTTCCACAGTCCCTTCTCCCACACCCCAATCCAAGTGTACTTTGGCAGTAGGTAGCCGGTATACTGCTCCCCCGGCCACCCGTACTGCCACTGAGCCGCCAGTGTGGGTTGCGCCTGGTACCAAATGTGGTGCAACCAAAGTTAAAGTGGCTCCCGAATCCCGGAGCCCTTGTACCTCCTTCCCCTCTAGGGTTACTAGCTGCCGATGATGTTGTCGGTTGTCGGTGGCTCGGACCGACATTACTTCGTGGAGCACCCCTAGAGGCTCCTCAATTTGAGCGCTCAGCAATTCTTGGGTGGCGGGTGCTACTTGGTAATGGTGCGCAGCAGCCCTTGGTGCCAAATTTTGTCGCACCTGATTCCAAGCTTGTCGGCTCCGGTTTTGGGTGCACTCCCGAGAAATGTGTCCCCACTGCTTGCAGGTGTGGCACTGAATGTTAGCCCGGCCGTTGTATCGGGAGGGGGGCGGTGGAGTATTCAGTGCTGGCCTGTGCAGGGGTACGGTGGGGCCGGTAGGAGTAAAATTATTGGGTGGCCCTGTAATCCGAGGAAGAGTCTTATTCTGTGATCCGTGATGCCTCCTGGCATCAAAATGCTGATCCGCCATCCTAGCGGCTTCGGGTAGGGTGAGTGGTTTACGGTCTCTCACCCATTCTTGTGCTTCTGGGGACAAACCATTAAAAAACTGTTCCAGTAGCATAAGCTGTCGCAACTCCTCCATATTAGTAGCGTTGCTGGCCTGTATCCAGCCCAGTGATGCTTGATCCAGCTTGTGCGCCCACTCTGCGTGAGAATCTTTCTCAGGTTTGCGCAAGCCCCTGAACTTGCGCCGGTATGCCTCTGGGGTAATAGCATACCTCCCCAAGATCACCCTCTTTACTTTAGGGTAATCTTTGCTGTCCTCTCGAGGTACAGCACGGTAGGCTTCAGCTGCCCTACCCGATAATTTGCCTGCCAGCAGCGGCACCCATACTGCGGGTTCCAAATCGTGCAAATCGCACAGCCGCTCAAAATCCTGTAAGTACCCATCAATTTCGTCCTTTTCTTCACAAAATGCTTTAAATGCGTAATGTGGGACTTTGGGCTTTACCTGTCCGTAGGTGGAGGCAGTAACAGACTCTGCCCTAGGCGGTGTTGCTGGTGGGTTGGTTGCCATCAGATAATCCTGTACATCCGATACCATCACGGTCAATATTTCCAACGGTACTGGTTGCGGCAGAAACGCCAACCTGGTTCGTAGCTCTTTCTGGAATGGGGTCTCTTCCATGGCTGGTGGAGGTGTAGCGCTGCGGGCTCTGTCTCCCTCCATCAGTTCAGCGATCAGCACAGCCTTAGATTTGTTGCTGGCTATCTTGCCCCTGGCTTCCAGTAGCTCTTTTAAAGTCTGTCGTTCACAAGCAGCATATTTATACAGTTCCCCATGCAAGGGGTTTCCACACAGATAATCCAGGGGATTTCTCCCAACATGCATTGTGACTTTCCCAACAGGCATTGCTGCACGAGAAGGATACTCCCACTAAAATGGACGATTAAGTGGATTATCCCCTCGTGCAGCAAAACCGACAATTGACTTTAAAATACACAATTCACACAATATTCGGTACTTTGGAATAACCGAACGTTCGGTAGATAGCTGGGGTCGGAGCGCACACTTTGTGAGAATACCGCTCTGATCCCAGCTGAATTGACCGAACGCCGCACATAATACACTTAAACATGGAAGTTGGTCTAAAAGTACCGAATAAGTACGGGACACATAATGTACCGAACGCGGAACTCCCGAACGCTCTGGAAGTCCAGCGGTGTTCGGATCATTGAGTAGCCGTTTTCAGTTCCAGGCTCTCGACGACCGAACACCGCTGCAGAGACAAAGGATCCAAGATGGCCGACCGCCGCATGGTCGGTAGTCGAACGACGGCCACCTAGGAGAGCCCTTAATTACCGATTGCAACAATGTTGCAATCGGTTAATTGGTACCACACGACTTGTGAATGTGTGGTCGACCTGGGGAGCCCGTATTCGTACGGCGAACGGCCAGGATAGCCGTGTTTCGTCGTACGAATGCTTGTATGCTGGCAGCGTACGGCTGTCAGCATGCGAACGGCCATAGCACAATACATATACATTGAACGGAACACATTATACATTCAGCCTACGGACAACCTATACTGCATATAGCTCAGAAGTGGCTAGGTTTGCCACAGTTACCTGCGCTTTCTCCTTAATCCCTATGTATATTTAGACAAATGGAGGTCATTTAGTTGTTCCAATGGCCATTGGAGGGAATGCCCGCCTGCCAACGTCAAGGCAGACCCCCCTAAGCGGGTCCTAACACTGACCCTTCAGCCTGCTTCCTTGAGCTTCTGGCAAAGATATCTCTAATGAGACAGAAAGGGGTATTTTTTTATATACACCCCTATACTTATTAACCCTTAATAGGGAACACATGGGATGGGCAGCAGCATTGTAACCAGGCTGTGTGATACAAAGTAAATACAAATACAAAAAGAGAAGTCCTGCGCTTAGTCCCATTACTACTGGGCCAGCGGCAACGACTACAATACACATCAGCCCCAATATATAGTAAAAACCAAAGAAAAGAAAATGTTACCTGCGCTTTCTTCTTAATCCCTATGTATATTTAGACAAATGGAGGTCATTTAGTTGTTCCAATGGCCATTGGAGGGAATGCCCGCCTGCCAACGTCAAGGCAGACCCCCCTAAGCGGGTCCTAACACTGACCCTTCAGCCTGCTTCCTTGAGCTTCTGGCAAAGATATCTCTAATGAGACAGAAAGGGGTATTTTTTTATATACACCCCTATACTTATTAACCCTTAATAGGGAACACATGGGATGGGCAGCAGCATTGTAACCAGGCTGTGTGATACAAAGTAAATACAAATACAAAAAGAGAAGTCCTGCGCTTAGTCCCATTACTACTGGGCCAGCAGCAACGACTACAATACACATCAGCCCCAATATATAGTAAAAACCAAAGAAAATAAAATGTTACCTGCGCTTTCTCCTTAATCCCTATGTATATTTAGACAAATGGAGGTCATTTAGTTGCTCCAATGGCCATTGGAGGGAATGCCCGCCTGCCAACGTCAAGGCAGACCCCCCTAAGCGGGTCCTAACACTGACCCTTCAGCCTGCTTCCTTGAGCTTCTGGCAAAGATATCTCAGTAGCCATATCCAGCAACATAAAGTTAAAATCAACATGTATAAATTACAGATAATTCGTTTAGAATTTAAATTACCATTATTTTACATAAATTACAGCAATGCTACAGAAATCTTATAGAGCTCAGCTTTAGAAAGCCATCATACACACTGACCGTTACTTAGGATCAGTACACAGAGAACTAACTCACTGACTGCTGGCTACAATTCTCACAAAGTAAACAAAAATATACAATGTTTCATCTCACAAATAGTCTTAAAGGACCTATAGGGTCTTTAGGTCCCCCCACCCCCCTCAGGATCCCACTCCTGATGGGCTGAAGGGGTTAAAACACTTACCCTTCTCCAGCGCCGGGCTCCCTCGGCGCTGGTGAACACTCCTCCTCCTGCCGACGTCAGCGCCGAATGTGCATGCGCGGCAAGAGCCATGCGCACATTCAAACCGCCCATAGGAAAGCATTTCTCAATGCTTTCCTATGGACGTCCAGCGTCTTCTCAAGGTGATTTTCACAGTGAGAAGCACGGAAGCGCCTCTAGCGGCTGTCAGTGAGACAGCTACTAGAGGCTGGATTAACCCTAGTGTAAACATAGCAGTTTCTCTGAAACTGCTATGTTTACAGCTGCAGGGTTAACACTAGAGGGACCTGGCACCCAGACCACTTTGAGCATTGAGCTGAAGTGGTCTGGGTGCCTATGTTATGGTACTTTTTCAGTAAACCAAAATGTTTAAGTGTCTATCTGTTCCTGTCCAAATTAAAGAGAATTGAATTGCGTATATACGCTGAAGTAATTCAGTCTGACACACGGAGTTCAGGTTAAAATAACTTCGAGGAAATTTATTGGCAAGTGCAGAATCAGCGGGCGCGCAGGCCCTTTTAAGAGACATTTTCGTCATCATTGATTATCAAGATATCAGTGAATAAACATCATTAATTGGATTAATTGTTAAGTGTCTGGGTTAGTGTCCACCTATCAATATAATTAATTGGATCAAAAGCTAAGTGGTTAGTTCCGTGTCCACCCACCAAGAGGTGGTACTTTTTCGGACACGGGTGGGGGACAAGGGGTCTTGAGCGTCATTTTACTCGGTCGGTGATGTCAAATCTCGTGGTTAGGTGCAAGGTCTCTTATGAATAGAACATTTCATTACTACTGTGTTCTCGTGGCCTTTAAATTATACTTTGTTGCGAGTTAGGGGAAATTCAACAGTTCCTGGGTTAGTCATATCCTTATGGAGAATACTGTCCTTGTCTATTGTATTAGATGTGCTGAGAAATACTGTCATGTAATGTAGTTTTCATATGAAGAAGTCAGGTTATGAGGACAAAATGGAGGATTTGTCACAGTATCAGGTTAATACAGAGTTAGAGCAGCAATTCAATGTAAATACAATAAGATTTTTTAATAATTCTACATCAGTCCCCCCTATGAAATGTTAGATTCTAAGAGATAAAAACTTTATTTGTTAATACCAGAAGACGTGTTAGCCCAAAGGCACAGAAACCCCGTGGCCGCTAGCTAGGTGTTAATGCAAAGTGCAAGTCTGTCCCTATTTTCTGACCCTACTAGGCTAGCTCATCTGTCAGTATGGCTCTCGAACACTTCACACCCAAGGGTATCCCATGGCAGCTAACCCACCACTTCTCCACATGGGGCCTTTACCATTCACCGACAGATGCTGTCCCTAATCTAGTCCCTTCCTAGAACTCTCGCACTTTATCATCAAAAGGGATGGATTGCAGCGGCAAACAGGGTGAGTTGAGATCCTGGAAATCTTGGTCATCAACATCAAGTAGTGTGAAAGTGGGTGCCGCTTGGTCAATAGTCTTCGTGAGAGCTTTCCTCAGGCAGGGGAAGACACAACAAAAGAGAAGAGCAAAGATAAAAAGAGAAATTAGTATTGCCATACCAATATGCATTAAAGCCTTTTTCCAACCCGTCATCCAACCAAACCATCTGTCCCAGGGATCTTTTATCCCAGAATTCCTTTTTAATTCTTCTGAGAGGTCATTTAATTTTGCTATGGCTAATGTAACTTTACCATTAGGACCTGTGTTTTCTGGGATGTAGGTACAACATGTCATGGTGTCGGGCAAAATTTTACATACCCCTCCTTTTTCGGCTAGGATCATATCCAGGGCTATTCTATTTTGGAAGGCCATTTGGGATGTTGCCTGCAATTGTTCGGCTAATCCCTGGAGGGCATCTCTGGTGTAATTAACGAAACGCTGTTGATTGTAATAAATGTAGTTTATCCAATTTAAGTTCTTGTTTGCAGTAACTATGGTAAAAATTGATTCAAATCCTGCAGCAACTTCATCTCTTGCTTTAAATTCATTGGGTACCCCCCTAGGCACCCCAATGGCATCAATGTAAATGTGAGGGTCAAAACTACCTTTTACTGGGGCTTCACGCTTGGCCTTAGTGTGGCTGGACTCATGGGTGTTGGTGTGTGTGTCAGAAATAATGTGTATAGGCATAATGGCCTTGGCCAATGTACACTCCCCCCACCACTCTGTGTCCATTCTGGATCTTAACTGTAAATCCCCACACAACCAGTAAATATCTCCCAGTGACCTAGTGTGCTGCTGCAGCAAACGTACAGGAACAGTTCTATATGTAGTACAATAACCTGCGGGAAAGTTACCCACAAATTTACCAATCCCATCATGTTTGACATAGCAAGTGTAATTACCTTTATATACGGTAACACCATGAGGAGGTCTTACATTTTTGGCTATAAGAGGATACTCCGCTGTCCATGCTTGACATTGGGACCTGTTGAAATTATATTGGTAGGCAAAAAGACTTAAAATGCATTTTTCTTCATCTACTGGCAGGGTTAAAGGTACAGTGCCCAGATGAGGCCGGGCACCACCACACACATAGCATGCGGTTCGGTTATGTTTGTTGGCATTATATTTCATCCATTCTAACCATAGGTTAACATCATTAAAACCTGTTTCAGCGGCCATAGTATCTTCAAAGGTGGGGTTAGCAATGGCCATCATGTCCTTAAAGGACTGGATGTGTGGTTTTAAAGGGTTTGTGACCATATGAGTAGCTCCTTGCCACTCAGGGGAATTACACATATCTTTAAGGTAGAAATGCCCTAATTTAGTATAGGAACCCTTTTTCCAGTACATTCCCAATACATACTGGTCTGCATCTGTTGGGCTTGGATGCTCAACATTAAGAATTAATTTCATTGGTGTGCCTCCTCCAGGCTTTCTCAGAGTCATTCTTTGAAGGAGGGACCTACCATGGTCATCTACTTTAGATAAGGCACTTTTTGGCTTGTAGCCCCAGGAAGGCCCGGCATTCCATCCCGCCGCCCCCCAATGGCCACAATCATGCCCCCATTGTTTGTCAACTACACAAACATATGGATCTTTTACATGAGGGATATCTCTATAGATATTCTGGATTTGTGTTGTAGTGAATGGGCATTCTACGATGTCACAATAATCAAAGGTATAGGTAGCCACACGGGTACATGATGAATTATACCAGAAGGTGTACCCACTAGCATCTTTAGTGATGGCTACTTGTTGGGCCTTAATTAAACTAATTAAGGAGACAATGTACCAGAGGTACATGGTTGTGCGGTATCTGCTTCCTCTGGGGCAGGAGACTTCTTGCAGTGGGAAGCGTGGATCCAATGTGGCCTGCCGGCCAATTTGACGGAAGTTGCGGTGATCAGGAGAACTTGGAATGGCCCGTCAAATCTTGGTTCCAGGGAGCTTTTCCGCACGAACTTCTTAACCAGAACCCAATCTCCGGGAAGCAGGTTATGGGTACCTGTGTTCAGATCAGGATCTGGAATTGAAGAGAAAACTTGGGCATGTATTTTGTTCAAGGCACTTGCAAGTTCAGTTACATAGTCTACTAAAACATCTGATTGAAGCTGTAACTGCTGTGGATAATAACAACCTAGCCTGGGTGCTGTCCCAAATAGAATTTCATATGGGGATAACGAGTATTTCCCTCTAGGTGTGTGCCTAACGCTGAACAAAGCTATTGACAGACTTTCTGGCCAGGGCATTTTTGTTTCTTGTGACATTTTTAACATTCTGGCTTTTAGAGTGCCATTCATGCGCTCTACTTTACCACTACTTTGTGGGTGGTAAGGGGTGTGGAAGGCTAGGGTCACTCCCAGAGCAGTCCAAATTTCTTTAGTCACTGTTGCTGTAAAGGCTGGGCCTTGATCACTTTCAATGACTTCTGGAAGTCCAAATCTACATACAATGTCTGTAAGTAGGCGTCTTGCGGTTGTTTTTGCAGTGATATTGGCTACAGGGTAGGCTTCTGGCCAGCCTGAGAACATGTCCACTATGACTAGTGCATATTCATGGGGCCCACTCTTGGGCATTTGGATGTGGTCAATTTGGATTCGCTGGAAGGGGTACATGGGCTTTGCCAGGTGTTTTGCAGGCACCTTGATTGGTCTTCCTGGATTACATTTTGCACAAATGACACAGGCCCTGCAGAAGCTGTTGATCAGGGTTGTGATTCCAGGTGCTTCATAATATTTTTGAATGAGGGCGGCCATTAGGTCTTTTGACAGATGTGCAGGCCCATGGGCCCATTGGACAACTGCTGGGTATAAGCTTCTCGGAAGGCAAAATTTAGAATTGTTGTAGTAAATTCCGTCCTTTAGGACAGCTCCTTTCTTCTTCCATTTCTGGATTTCTTCAGGGGTAATTTTAGCTTGTTGTTCTCGTAGAATTCTCAGGTCAGTAGGAAGAGTTTGTAAGGTAAAGATAGGAACTTCTTCTTCTTGACCGGACACTTCTTCATCCACTTCCTGCAAATCTCTGGCCGCTTGCTTAGCAGCCTGATCGGCCAAATGGTTGCCCTTTGCTTCATCTGAATCCAATTTCCCATGTGCCTTTACTTTCAAAACGGCCACTTCTTCAGGGAGTAGGAGGGCATCCATTAGTTCCTTGATTGCAGAGCTGTGTTTGACTGGTGTACCGGCAGTGGTAAGAAATCCTCTTGTCTTCCAAATGAGGCCGAAGTCATGTGCCACACCCAGGGCATATCTTGAATCTGTATAGATGTTGGCACGCTTTCCCTTGGAAATCTTGCATGCTGAAGTCAGGGCTTGCAATTCAGCTTCTTGCGCAGACATTGCTGGCGGTAAAGGTGATGACTTGAGAACTTCCCCTGTTGTGGTTACGGCATATCCTGTATGGTATTTTCCTTCTTCATCAGCATACCTTGAACCGTCCACAAACAGAGTAAAATCCGGGTCCGGTAATGGATTCTCATGCACAGTTGGTAAGTGTACTGTTTCCATTTTCATCTGTTCGAAACAGTCATGAGGAGTTTCTGGGTCATAGTCATTTGTTATAACTAGGTCTTTAAATTCTTTTTCTAGGAAGTGGCGTGGCCATGCTTCCAGAAGGTCAGTTGTTGGGTATTTGACAATACCATTTTCCTGTAGCTGTTCTTCATCCATGGTGGCCCATAACTTTGCCATGGGCCCAAGATCATTCCATGACTTTGTCTTCAATTTGGTAACAGGAATATGTGGGATAGCAGTATCCCAATGGCGGTAAAGGTAGTTAAGTTGTTGAGGTAATTGGACCAAGACCATGCTATTGCCTTCAGAGTCACAATAGAAATCTTGAGCAGTGAGCTTAACATCAGTCCAATGGTAGAGCTCATCTTCATAGCAAGGCTCGGGAGTAATGTCTGGTTTGTACCACATGGTACAGAAGGCGTAATCTGGGCCTTCACAGAGAGGCTTTTCATCTTCATAAAATGTCAAATGTGGATGCATGACTTTCTTGATACATCCACAAAGCAGGTAAATGTAGGTTTCATCTGTGATAAATCCATAATAGATACCCCCCTCAGGGAGTGGAAGAAGAGTGGATGGGTTAAGAACTTGACATCTTTGGATGGAAATGTTGTCAGGTAGAAGAAGATGGCACTGGAGGCGTAGGTGTCTGGCTGGAGACACGTGCTTGAGCTGGACTTGGTTGATGATGGCAGAAATGTCATGAGGGGCCAAAACAACCAGGGGGTGGCCAAGGACCAGGTCTGAGGTTCTTTCTATGAGCTCTCTTGCAGCAAAAACAGCCCTGAGACAGGAAGGGGTCCCTCTGGCCACAATGTCCAGTTGACATGAGAAATATCCAATAGGCCTCTGGCGGCCTCTTAAGTCATTAGTTTGGGTGAGAACTCCTGTTGCGTGGCCTTGTCTTTCAGAGACAAATAATTTGAAAGGTTTGGAGTAATCAGGTAGGCCCAAGGCAGGAGCAGAAGCAATGGCACGCTTAAGAGATTTGAAATTGTCCAGAGCTTCGTTGGTCAGGCCGAATGGATCTGACTTGAGTGCATCGTAGAGAGGTTGCATAAGCAGAGAGGCCTCTGGGATCCATGCTCTGCAGTAGGAAATGAGGCCTAAGAAGGCATGAAGAGATTTTGAAGTCCTTGGGGGTTGAATGTCCAGAATTGTTCTGACTCGGTCCCGAGTGAGATGTCTGGTACCTTGAGATAGGCAATGTCCAAGGAAAATCACAGAAGGTTGACAGAATTGCAGCTTGAGAAGCGAAGCTTTACATCCTTGTTCTGCCAAATAGCAAAGCAGACTAATTGAACATTCTTCAGTAGTGGGTATATCATCTCCACAGAGCAACAAATCATCCACATACTGGAGTAAAACAACTTCTGGGTGTTCAGCTTGCCATGGGTCAAGAATAGTACACATGGCTTTGGCAAATTGACTTGGAGAATTTTGAGCCCCTTGGGGCATGACAGTCCATGTATACTGTTGCATTTCATGGGTGAAAGCAAACAGGTATTGACAGGATGGATCCAGTGGAACACTGAAGAAAGCATTAGCTAGGTCAATGACTGTAAAATACTTTGCAGAAGGTGGGACGCCAGAGAGCAGAGTGTGGGGGTTTGGTACAAGAGGGGTGTCCAGGACAGTGGCTTCATTGACTGCACGGAGATCCTGAACCATCCTGTACTTTACTGGCTCACCTTTTAGAGTCTTTTTCTTCACAGGAAATAATGGAGTATTACATTCTGATTTACACTCCACTAAAGCACCCTTTTCCAGGAGCGCTTTGATGTGAATAGAAATGGCTGCAGCCTGTGCTGGCTTTAGAGGATATTGTGGTTTCCTTGGTAACTTAGCTCCTGGGATGAGCTTAACCACCACAGGTGGGACATTTAGATGACCTATATCCTCTGGGCCTGAGGACCATAACTTAGCAGGCACCTGAGTTTTTAACTCATCTGGGAAATTGGACCTAGGTTCTGCTGCTTGCTCATTGGATATATCTAATTGCAGCATCAAAGGTATGGAGCACAGGGCTGAAGTGTCAGAAACAGATAGAGGTGTAGACATTTCTACCTGTCCATCTGGAGTGAAGGTTATAGACGCCTGCAGGCGTGAAAGGACATCAGCGCCTAACAGGTTAATTGGGCATGTGGAGGAAACTACAAAACGAGCAAGTAAGCTTGTGCCAACCCGCAGAGGGGTTGTTAGAGGACTGTGTCTCGGTTGGCCATCCACTCCAACACAGGAGACATCAATACTTGACAAGAAAGATGGGTCTGGCAGGTCTTGTTCTCTGAGAACACTTCGGGCTGCGCCTGTGTCAATAAGAAATGTGGTAGGTTGGCCTTCAATGGGTAAAGTTACTGTGGCAAGTGGCCCCCCTCCCTTATCCCCTGTAAACACTGCCATGACAGGGGTTAATGACACAGGTTTGCCAATTTCCTAATCATCATCTGGTTCCTCAACAATTGGAACCGTTTTCATGGTCTTAGGGGCCGGGGCAGGCTTGGGAAACTTTTTGGGCTCCCCTGTAGGAAACTTTTTGGGCTCCCCCGGTTCCCTTTTGGGTTCTGGACAGTCACTTCTGTAGTGTCCCTTAGCCCCACAATTAAAACATGATACGTCCTCTAACTTGACACCCTTGGTGCCAGGGGTGATGGGGGTGGCACGGGCCACCATGAGAGGAGCTGAATTGGGTCTTCTGGGGGTTTGGGCAGATTCCAAACCTCTAGCAACTAGGAGTAACGTATCTAGGGGAACAACCTTGTATTCAGGGCGTGCAGCAATGATTCCCTTGCGTATGGAATCTTTAACACCTTGGACAAACGCACCTGATAGCATTTGTGAGTGAATTTTGTCAGTGAGATCAAATCCCAAATCTGTAAACATTTGATATAATCTTGCATGAAACCTTTCCACTGATTCTCCTTTGTCTTGCACAACATCAGTAAGGCCAGCAGCTTGATCTGCAAGTTTATCCTTAGCCCAATCTCTCAACTGATTGCAAAAGGTTACTCCGGAGGGATAATCAACATCACTTGTAAGCAGATCTGTACTGAGGTGGCGGGCCATGCTGGGCCAATATGCATCCCCTGCTTTAATAGCACAAATGCTCAGTAGGTCACGCCAGGCGGCGGAATAAGTCTTTTGTATCTGAACTATCCCTCGGTAAAAAGGCATAGGCTGTTTCTCTGGGTCAGGGAGAGATTTCATTAAAGCACTAGCTTGTGTGGGGTTAAAAGCGACATATTTAGGAGGGGCCTGTTCTCCCCGACCCTGATGGCCGAAGGGATCTTCAATAGAACGGTGGGCTCTCGCAGCCTCCATTGAAACCTGGGACAGCCTGTCATCCTCTCCCTCATCTAGCTCTATTATCTGGGACCTTCTGCGTGAGGGGATCACCTGAGGAGACAGGGCCGGGGGATAGGAGGGAGCTCCGGAGGCGGGAGTTGCCATTGGGTCATAATCTTGGGACCGGTAATCACCGGGAAGCACCGGCATCAGGGGTGCTGAATGGCTGGGGGCCGCCATATTGGAGGCGGGGAAGGAAGTTGCATTGGGGTTAAGGGAAGATGTGGCGGCCATGTTGGATGTGGGCACATCCGGGACAGACTGAACCGGACTGGGCATGACCGGAACCTGGGGAGTGGCTTGGGGAAAGGGGTATGGCCAGTGAGGATAGGGGTATGGGAAGGGGTATGGCCAGGCCATTTGGGTGGGAGTTGGGGCGGAACCTGGGGTGGGCAGTGAGGTTGGGGAGGGATTAGCAGAGGGGGTGGGAAACTGGGCTGTGATCGGGGCGGGCGAGGAAGAGGGTGGGGAAGAGTCAGTAAAGGTGCCTGAAGGAGGAGGAGGAGGAGTGGGATCAGCAAGATTGACAGTGGCAGGAGAGGAGGGGTTAGTGAACTGGGCAGATGCAGATGGGAGGGTAGGATTATCTACGGAGACAAAGTGTGAGGAAGGAATGGCAGATGAGATGTTAGCATTAGACACAGAAGATGGCTTGGGGATGGATGAGGATGATGGGAATGTTAGGGAAGGAGAAGGGGAAAAGTAGGATCCATCAGAATTTAGGACCGGGCAAACGGGAGAGGTGACGGGATGGGGATTGGGAGGATTGGGAGTGGGATACATAGTCAGCTGGCAATCTCCCATTGCTGACTGGACCTTTGGGATAGACATCCCCCGGGCGCCATTTTGGGGCGCTGGCTGAGGAAGAGCCCCAGCAACATAATTATTATGGTACACAAACAATTTCACACCCTTGTGAATTATTTCTTCTTCAACCCAACCTTCTTGCTGAATAGCCTTTGCTACTCTGTACCATGCTTCAGCTGTTTTTAATAAATCATAATTTGCAAGCTTGCCTTTCTTTTCCATCAACAATCTACGCCAACTTTCTGGTTGTAATCTACCACATGTCGGCACAGCTATTTTACAAACTTTTGCAATCTTTTCAACACCTTTAACCATCTCCTCACCCTCTCTGTCATCAACTAAATCACATGCTAACCAGCCCTTACTGGGCTTACTTAAATCCTGCCCCATGATCCCTTCTCCCCTACACCAGCGTCCCAGATATAGGGAAAGATAAGGAAAATTGAACCGGAACGTCTACAATGCTCGACTGCCACCTGAGAATCGTGGGTCTTTCTCAAGTGCGTCTTCCCAAAACGTAGACTAGTCACTGAATCCGCCTACCCGGGGTGGTAGACACGGATTGGAGCGAGGTGAGAAGTGTGTGACCAATCACTTCTCTATTAAGAGGAATGGGAGTGGATAGTACAATAGTACAGGAAGTGTAGAAAAGGTAAAGAGTAAGGGAAGAAAAATCCTTAGAGACAGATACAGGAGTTTAAATGACTCCACATTAAACAAACAAGACAACAGTACAGTTGAAATACAGTGCATGCATCACAGTTCAAATGAAATCAACAGTAATCCCTTTCCTTCTACATGTGCTTACTCCAAAGTCACCTTTCTCAACCTCGTAGTGTCCCCGCTCGGAGAATGACTTCCTCAAGTCTCACTACCAGCGGCCAAGGATAACAGCTAACACCGGTCCGAAATCCTTTCTAGCCTCCCTCGTTACAGCAGTCCACTTAAAGTGGCCACGCCACCCTCACTCCCGTAGTGCCCTTATAAAACCCACTCTATAAGTCTCACTACCACGTGATGCGAAAAACAAGCAATGCCTGCCTGAATTCCCCCAGGAAACAAAGTCCCCTGCCACAAGGCTAAGTCTCCTACCACAATTAAATAATCAGTGGACCTTCAACTCAACTAGAGCCGAAGGGTCCGGGTCAGGACGTCCCCAACTCAACTAGAGCTGGATGGTCCGGGTCAGGACGTCCCCAACTCAACTAGAGCTGGATGGTCCGAAAGCGCACAGTGAAGCTAGCTAGGCTATCAAAGTGACACAAAATTGGATCACAGGAAACTATGATTCTACACAGATCCCACAATTCCACAAACTTCTTTTTCCTTACAGCCACAGCCACGAGGCTCCTAAAAGAAGTAAACAGGCAAAGAAGACCCCCAGGAACACATCCACAGGTCAACCCCCCTTTTTCCCTACAGCCACAAACACGTGGCTCCTAAAAGGAGTAAAACAGGCAACAGGACTCCAGGCAAATCCCCCGGGTCCACCCCCCCTTTATCCCAAAAAGGGGAAAACAGACAAACACAGGACCCTCAAGCAAACTACCACGGGTCCACCCCCCCCCCCTTTATCCCAAAAAGGGGAAACAAATAAACATTCAGCCCGGGCAACCAAACTAGACACACCCAGGCAACAGATAGACTAAATGCAGGTAACAAATGGGTAATAAGACTCCGGGCAAGATATTACCTGTCTTTGATGTCCTCCCGGGAAGCAGTCACAGACACGTGGACGGGTCAATCAAAGGGGCCGGAACGTACCGGTGGCTCTGCAGAAGTCTCTACCGTGTAACTGGAGGTGATCAGTCTCCCTTTCCTTCCCCCTGGATTCCTCCGTCCACCCTTGTCTTCCTTAGGACGGCTCACCGGCCAGACATAGCCCGGAGTCCCTGTTCGGGCGCCAAAGTTGTTATGGTACTTTTTCAGTAAACCAAAATGTTTAAGTGTCTATCTGTTCCTGTCCAAATTAAAGAGAATTGAATTGCGTATATACGCTGAAGTAATTCAGTCTGACACACGGAGTTCAGGTTAAAATAACTTCGAGGAAATTTATTGGCAAGTGCAGAATCAGCGGGCGCGCAGGCCCTTTTAAGAGACATTTTCGTCATCATTGATTATCAAGATATCAGTGAATAAACATCATTAATTGGATTAATTGTTAAGTGTCTGGGTTAGTGTCCACCTATCAATATAATTAATTGGATCAAAAGCTAAGTGGTTAGTTCCGTGTCCACCCACCAAGAGGTGGTACTTTTTCGGACACGGGTGGGGGACAAGGGGTCTTGAGCGTCATTTTACTCGGTCGGTGATGTCAAATCTCGTGGTTAGGTGCAAGGTCTCTTATGAATAGAACATTTCATTACTACTGTGTTCTCGTGGCCTTTAAATTATACTTTGTTGCGAGTTAGGGGAAATTCAACAGTTCCTGGGTTAGTCATATCCTTATGGAGAATACTGTCCTTGTCTATTGTATTAGATGTGCTGAGAAATACTGTCATGTAATGTAGTTTTCATATGAAGAAGTCAGGTTATGAGGACAAAATGGAGGATTTGTCACAGTATCAGGTTAATACAGAGTTAGAGCAGCAATTCAATGTAAATACAATAAGATTTTTTAATAATTCTACATCACCTATAGTGGTCCTTTAACTATTCTTTACTATCCAATAACCATAAGAAAATCCAAGCCTTATACATAGCTGAAAAGAGACTTGCGTTCATCAAGTTCAGCCTTCCTCACATATGTTTTTTGCTGTTGATCCAAAAGAAGGCAAAAAAAAACCCCAGTTTGAAGCACTTCCAATTTTGCAACAAGCTAGGAAAACAATTCCTTCTTGACCCCAGAATGGCAGTCAGATTTATCCTTGGATCAAGCAGTTATTACCCTACATTGAAAGATTATATCCTTGAATATTCTGTTTTTGCAAGTATGCATCTAGTAGCTGTTTAAACATCTGTATGGACTCTGATAAAACCACTTCTTCAGGCAGAGAATTCCACATCCTGATTGTTCTTACAGTAAAAAAACCTTTCCTTTGCCTTAGACGAAATCTTCTTTCTTCTAGTCTAAACGCATGACCTCGTGTCCTATGTAAAGTCCGGTTTGTGAATAGATTTCCACACAATGGTTTGTATTGGCCCTGAATATATTTGTATAATGTTATCATATCCCCTCTCAGGCGACATTTTTCTAAACTAAATCGGTTTAAATTTGTTAATCTTTCTTCATAGCTGATATGTTCCATTCCTTTTATTAATTTTGTAGCCCGTCTGTACTTTTTCTAGTTCTATAATATCCTTCTTTAGAACAGGTGTCCAAAATTGCACAGCATATTCAATATTGTAACGGAACCGCAGGCACCCCGACCGGGTACCTTCCGCTGACGGATGCTCCTAGTGCTTCCCCGAGGTCTTCAAGCACTCCGCCTGACACCATAACCACTGCAGACCCCACGAACCGCCGCAGCTTGGTTAGGGTCTCGCCGTCTCCGAATTCCAGAGAGCAGGAACAGGAACAAACTCTTAGCAGAGCTTAGTGATTATACCCTGGGGAGTATAGTGATTATAGCAATCCCCAGAGTGTAGTTCTCCAATCCCCCAAACATGAGCTGAAACTTCATGAATGTACAAAATGATCTGCTTTATTTGGCCCCAAAGGGCCTTCTTTTTTGCAGGTTTTCCTTACATAGGACCACCCACAGGGTTTTACAGAACAACCAATAACACACGTACATTACAGAAAACACTCCCAGCAATTACACACAAAATCCTCCCCTCTGCCTGGTACACATTATGGTACACAATGGTTAACATAATTATACAGTTCTTATACATACACTGTAACTTTAAAAATATACATCCAATCTTCATAAAAAAATCAGACAAATCCATCTGACGGAAGTCCTTTATGACCGACCGCAAGCACATTTTCCTGCCCAAAACAGTTCCATAGATTTGGGCTGTGCGGCTGGTCAATTTTATGCAGAAAAATGACTAAGTCCCATTCGAATGCACGAACGAGGCCGGTCATGCATTTGGCTCAGTATAACAGTGAGTTCAAATTGCCGAACGGGACTTAGTCTTTGTAGCTGAAAACGGAGTGTAGGAGAAGGTAAGGGTCAGCGGTGTTCGTCTAAATGTGTAGCCGATTTCAGTTCCATGAATTTGGCTACACATACCGCTGACCTCGTTCGAATGAACAAAGATGGCTGCCGCCACGTGTTGGTTTGCACGAACTGCGGCCACCCAGTGGTCGGCAATTTACCTACAGCAGGCTCCCAGCCTGGGAGGTAAATTGCCTGCACACTTCCACTTCTGGGTGGTCCGCCAAGTGGAAAATAGCAATGAACAAAATATTTTAACCAAGTCTGGGGACACTGGGGACACCGTCTTAAAGGGGCATTGTCACACACAGTCTCAATATGTCCCCAGACGGTTCTAAAAGGGCCAGCATGGTCCAATACAATTCCATAAGCCACAATGCAGTTCCTAAAGGGCCAGCAGCACAATATAAATCCATTAGCCCAAATAATGTTTGTAAAGGGTGTGGCAAATACAGCCACTGTACATTGTCTTTTATGTGTATATAATGTTATGCATACGTGTATACACCTTTAAGAACCAAGCGTATGTACTCTGTGTAAAATGGTTCAGGGAAATCATAGCGTTCATATGCTGCCGGCATACGAAAACCGCCAGCATTCATGTAATCGTTTCACGAACGGTGAATTTCAACACCATTCGTGAAACAACCAAACTACCGAATGGAGACCAGACACAGGAGGTCGTGTGGCACCCATTAAGGATTGCAACATTGTTGCAATCGGCAATTAAGAGGATTCAGGGTGGCCGTCGTTCGGCTACCGACCACGCGGCGGTCGGCCATCTTGGATCCTTTGTTAAGCCCAGCGGTATTTGGTCGTCGAGCGCCTGGAACTAAAATCGGCTACTCGACGGCACGAATACCGCTGGACTTCCAAGCCGTTCGGGAGCCCCGGTCCTTCGGTAATGTGTTTCTATAGAGCCATTCGGTACTTTGGAGGTAACTTAGAAATAATGTGTATTTTGTACGGCGTTCGGTTATTTAAGCTGGGATCTGAGCGGCACTTTCACGAAACGTGCGCTCAGACCCCAGCTATCTACCAAACGTCCATTCGTTTAAATCAGACGAATATTGTATGAGTTATGGATTTTTGTGTGAAATATAGGTTCTGCTGCACGAGGGGATAATCCACTTAACTGTATATTCTGGTGGGAGTGTCCCTCTCGTGCAGCAGTGTATTATGGGAGAAATGTCCAGGTTGCTAAGTCCCCCATGTAGTCCCCTACTGTACAACCCCTGCAATGTCAGTAGGGAAACCCCTTGCATGGGGAATTGCATAAATACTGTGACCTGTGAATAAAGCACTCAGTTGACTCCCAGCCTATGTTTCGTCTAGTTCTTGGGAGGGAAGGATTCTTATTACTGGTATAATATTAACTTATCCCTGATTTTATAGATATGTTCATATCTTTGGATAATAGCTTGATATGCTAAACTTGGCAAATTACCAGCAACTCAATATAATTCTCAAATTTTTTGCTGCAGTATAAAATTTGAATTATGATTCCTCAGATAAATATGATTTCAAACGTTTGGAAATCCGATCAGCATTATCCAGGTATATTTCTGCAATTAGTCATTTAAAAAAAAAAAAAAAAAAAAAAAAAAAAAAGCTAACTATGTCAGGAGTATGAAGGGTAAATGCCACATATACCCCATAGAGTGGAACCCAACTAATCTCTAAATTTATAAAACATAACTTTTAATAAATTGTAAGATTAAACAAGAAACTTGTGATTCTAATAAAATAAAAACAAAGATGGTAGTGGGTCTGGTGTACAGGTCCTACAAAATTACAGTATCTGTCTAAGAGCGTGGGGGGCAATGGATACAATGTACAGCCGTGGTTTGGCTGTGTCTGACCAATTTAAATGTTGCAACTTGAAAACAAAGTAGCAGTATAATGGTAGCAGTAGGGCTATAAACAATGTAGCAGCTTTAGACTAGGTTGAATATGGTGGGAGATCGAGCCTAAGTGCTAAATATCTAACTGGCTCCTGTAGTGGATTCTTTTATGCAAACCAATAAGTTTGAATGACTATCTGTTCCTGTCCAAATTAAAAATAATAAAGTTGTGTGCACACAGACGTAAATTCACAATGAGACACAGGGTTCAGGTTAATGAAAGAACTTCGGAAAATTTAATGGCTAGCTTAAAAAATGGGTGCGCAGACCCTTATAAAGCACAATTACATCATAAGCATTGTCAGAGATAACATCGATTTATGCATTAATAATTGGTTTAGGTGTTAAGTGGTTAGTTAAATGCCCTCCCATCAAGAGGTGGTGACATCCTTGACACGGGAGTGGACACAAGATGTAGGTGTCATCCTGTTAGCACGAAGTGTCCACAGCACGAGGTGTCCACTCAATGGGAGGGGGGCTTTGGCAGCAATTTTAAGTAGTTGGCATTATTAGTTTCAAAGTTAGTGTTCAAGGTTCTTTTAGTAAACACATTTTATGATTCAGCTGACACATATTTTATTAAGACCAAAATGTAGCTCAGTTGGAACAATGTTTCATTAAACAGAAACTCATTGTTCCACTGACGCACATTTCCTCCTGACACAGCATTCTCTTAAGATAATTTCATGAGTTCTATAATTCTACAACAGTCCCCCCTTAAAATGTTAGTTACTAAAAGATAAACTTTATTTGTTAATACCAGAAGACTTGTTAGCCCAAAGACACAGAAACCCCATGACCGCTAGCTTGGTGTTATTGCAAAGTGCATTTCTACCCCTATCTGTCCCTAATAGGCTGCAGCTCATCCGTCAGTACGGCCCTCGAACACTTCACTCCGTGGGTATCCCGCAGTGGCTAGTCCACAACATCTCCCACGGCAGACTAACCCATACAAACGGACGCTGTCCCTGCGCTGGTTCCCTTCCTAAAATTTCTGGCCTTTATCAGCATAAGGGAGAGTTTGTAGCAGATTACAGGGTGATGTGAGATCTTGATCATCAATTTCCAAATGAGCAAAAGTTGGCGTTGCTTGGTCTGCAGTCTTCTGTAAGAATTTTCTAAGGCATGGGAGGACACAACAAACGAGAAGAGCGAGAACAAAAAGGAAAATTAGTAGAGCCATACCAATATGAACTAAAGCTTTCTGCCATCCGGTCATCCAACCAAACCACCTTTCCCAGGGATCTGTTACCCCAGAATTCCTTTTCAACTCTTCTGAGAGTTTATTTAACTTCTCTATGGCCATAGTGACTTTACCATTTGGACCTGTGTTTTCTGGAATGTACGTGCAACAAGTCATGGTGTCGGGTAGTATTTTGCATACACCCCCCTTTTCAGCTAGAATCATGTCTAAGGCCAGTCTATTCTGGAAGGTCATCTGGGATGTGGCCTGTAACTGTTCGGCCAGGCCCTGGAGGGCATCCCTGGTGTAGTTAACAAAACGCTGTTGGTTGTAGTAGATGTAATTAATCCAATTAAGATTTTTGTTGGCAGTGACTATGGTAAAAAGTGATTTAAACCCCGCAGCAACTTCATCTCTAGCTTTAAATTCATTAGGTACCCCCCTTGGTACCCCAACGGCATCTATGTAAATGTGGGGGTCAAAACTGCCTTTTACTGGGGCTTCGCGCTTGACTCTGGCCGGTGTATGTGGAAGATCGTGCGTGTCAGGATGATTATCAGAAATTATATGAATGGGCATGATAACTTTAGCTAGGGCACACTCACCCCACCATTCAGTGTCAAGCTTGGATCTTAGCTGTAAATCCCCACATAACCAGTAAATATCCCCTAATGACCTGGTATGGTGTTGTAGCAGGCGTATAGGAACAGTTCTGTAGGTGGCACAATATAACCATTGGAAAAGTTACCCATGAATTTACCAATCCCGTCATAGTTAGCATAACAAGTGTAATTACCCTTGTAAATCTTGATTCCATCTGGGGGTTTGACATTTCCAACTAAAAGGGGGTACTCTGCTGTCCATGCTTCGCAGAGGGACCTGTTGAAATCATAGCGGTAGGCAAAAAGACTTAGGAAGCAATCCTCTATCTCCAAAGGGAGAGTTAGAGGAACGGTGCCAAGATGAGGTCGAGCACCACCACACACATAGCATTATATTTCATCCATTCTAACCATAGGTTGATATCATTAAAACCAGTCTCAGCGGCCATAGTATCTTCAAAGGTGGGGTTAGCGATGGCCATCATGTCCTTAAAAGACTGGATATGTGGTTTCAGTGGATTAGGGACCATATGGACAGCCCCTTGCCATTCTGGAGAGTGGCACATATCTTTGAGGTAGAAATGACCTGATTTGTTATAGGAACCTCTTTTCCAATACATTCCCATTACATATTGGTCAGCATCCTTTGGGCCGGGATGTTCAATATTTAACATTAATTTCATAGGCGTATCTCCTCCAGGCTTTCTTAAGGTCATTCTTTTACATTTTCAGTTGTTGAGTATCTGACAACGCCTCTTTCTTGGAGCTGTAATTCATCCATGGTGGCCCATAGTTTTGCCATGGGCCCGAGATCACTCCATGACTTCATCTTTGATTTGGTAACAGGGACATGTGCAATGGCTGTGTCCCAATGGTGATACAGGTGTTCAAGTCCAAGTGGTAATTGGACCAAAATCATACTGTTGCTTTCAGTATCACAGTAGAAATATTGTAGAGTGAGCTTTACCTCAACCAATTGATAAACCACATGGTGCAGAAAGCATATTCTGGTCCGTCACCAGAGGGTAAATTGGGGTGCATTTTGTTAGTGGTGTGGGTAAGGAGTAGGACATAGCTTTCGTCCATAATAAATCCATAGTAGCTACCCCCCTCAGGGAGTGGTAGAAGAGTGGACGGATTCAGAACCTGACATCTTTGAAGGGTGACATTGTCAGGTAACAGGAGACGAAGGTGTCTGGCAGCGGTGACATGCTTGATTTGGACCTGGTTAATTATGGCAGAAATATCATGAGGTGCCAAAACAGTTAGAGAGTGGCCAAGAACCAGGTCCCCAGTGCTTTCAATAAGTTCTTGAGCAGCAAAAACAGCTCGAAGGCCAGTTGGCAGGAGAAGAACCCAATAGGCCTCTGGCGTCCACCAGGACCATGTGCTTGAGTGAGGACTCCTGTAGCATGACCTTGTCTTTCAGACACGAATAGTTTGAAAGGTTTGGTGTAGTCTGGGAGGCCAAGGGCGGGTGCAGAGGCAATAGCATGTTGGAGAGTGTAGAAATTGTCATGTGCTTCAGGGGACAGACAGAACGGATCTGATTTGAGAGCATCATACAGAGGTTGCATGAGTAGGGAGGCCTCAGGGATCCACGCTCGGCAGTAGGAAATAAGGCGTGGAGAGACTTTGGAGTTCTTGGAGGCGGAATGGCCAAGACCGCTCTGACACGATCACGGGTGAGATGTCTGGTGCCATGGGACAGGCAATGGCCTAGAAAAATTACAGTAGATTGACAAAATTGAAGCTGGACAAGAGATGCCTTACACCCTTGTTCTGCAAGATAACAGAGGAGGTCCAGAGAAAATTTTTCTGTTGTGGGGATATCATCTCCACAAAGGAGCAGGTCATCAACATATTGGAGCAGGACAACCTCAGGGTGGTCAGATTGCCATGGATCAAGGATGGAAGACATTGCCTTTGCAAACTGACTTGGTGAATTTTGTGCCCTTGGGGCATAACAGTCCATGTGTACTGTTGTTTTTCGTGTGTAAAGGCAAACAGGTACTGACAGGTGGGGTCCAGAGGGACACTGAAAAAGGCATTGGCCAAGTCAATCACTGTGAAGTATTTGGCAGAGGGTGGAACGCCTGAGAGTAGTGTGTGTGGGTTTGGCACAATTAGGGTGTCCAGAACTGTGGCCTCATTTACTGCTCGAAGATCCTGGACCATTCTGTACTTCTCGGGTTCACCCTTAGGTGTCTTCTTCTTCACAGGGAACAATGGGGTGTTACATGGTGATTCACATTTGACAAGAGCACCTTTCTCGAGTAGTGCTTGGACTTGTTTTGTGATGGCTGCAGCTTGTGCTGGTTTCAATGGATATTGAGACTTTCTTGGTAATTTAGCTCCTGGAATTAGCTTTACCATCACAGGTGGGACTTTAAGGTGGCCTATGTCCTCTGGGCCTGAAGACCATAGTTTCTTGGGGACACTTGTCATTAAAGATTCTGGAAAATTGTCCCTCAGGGCCTTTGCATCCCCATGGGGTTTTTCTAGATGAAGCATCAAAGGCAGGGAGCACAAGGCTGAGGTGTCTGAATCGGACAGGGGGGAAGATAGTTCCACCTGGCCGTCTGGTGTGAAGGTGATGGATGCCTGTAGGCGGGAAAGGACATCAGCACCTAACAGGTTAATAGGGCATGTGGAAGACACCACAAATCGGGCGAGCAGACTGGGGCAGTTGCCAACCTGTAAAGGAGTGGTTAAAGGACTTTGCCTCGGAAGGCCATCCACTCCAACACAGGAGACATCGATATTGGAAAGGAATGAAGAATCAGGCAGGCCTTGTTCTCGCAGAACACTTCGGGCTGCACCTGTGTCAACAAGGAATGTGGTAGGGTGACCTTCAATGGGTAAAGTTACAGTAGCTAGTGCCCCCCCTTGTTCCCCTGAAGACACTGCCATAACAGGGGTTAATGACACAGGCTTGACAATTTCCTAATCTTCTTGAGCTGAATCAGGTGGGGGAGGTTTTATGGCCTTTGTTGTAGATGTAGGCCTAGTCTGGTTTTCGGTACTTACTGGGCTCAGGGCATTCATTCCTGAAGTGGCCCTTTACCCCACAATTAAAACAGAATCCATCTGCGGGCTTGGTGCCTTTTGGGACAGCAGGGCGTGACACCATAATAGGAGCTGAATTGGATTTTCTAGGATTCTGTGCTGACTCTAGTCCTCTGGCAACTAGAAGCAACTTATCCAGAGGAACCACTCTATATTCAGGGCGTGCCGCAATAATACCCTTGCGTATAGAGTCTTTGATGCCTAGGACAAAGGCACCAGAAAGCATCTGGGAGTGGATTTTGCTGCTGAGATCAAATCCCAGGTCTGAGAACACTTGGAAAAGTCTAGCGTGGAACCTCTCTACAGATTCACCTTTTTCTTGAACAACATCATTGAGACCTGCTGCTTGGTCCGCGAGCTTATCCTTAGCCCAGGCCTTCAGCTGGTCACAAAACTCAATCCCTGATGTGTAGTCAGTATCACTGACAAGCCAGTTGGTGCAGAGGTGGCGGGCAATACTAGGCCAATAAGCATCTCCAACCTTTATGGCACAGATGCTTAATAAATCACGCCATGCGGCGGAATAGGTTTTCTGAATTTGAACTACCCCCCTATAGAAGGGCATGGGTTGCTTTTCAGGGTCAGGGAGTGATTTCATCAGGGCACAAGCCTGTGTTGGATTGAAGGAAACATACATTATAGGGGCCTTATCTCCCTGAACCCGGCGACCAAAAGGGTCATTAATAGAGCAACGGGGCGGGCGGGGTGATGCCTCTCTGGAGTCCGGTGGGACTTGGTAACCATGAGAGCTAACTGAGTCAAATTCATCTTCATGTGTCACTCGGACTCCTGCAGGATTTGTAACTACCTGGGGTGTCAGTACCGAGGGTAGGATGGGCACTCCGCCCGCCGGAGCTAATGGTGAGTTATTAGCTTGCGGTAGTAAATCATTTGGAAGGACCGGCATCAGAGGTGCCGGATCACTGGGGGCCGCCATATTGGAGGCGTGGAAGGAAGTGGCATTCGGGTTAAGGGAGGAAGTGGCGGCCATGTTGGATGTGGGCAAAACTTGAGCGGGTAGGCGTAATCGGGGCGGGGGGTGTGGCGACAGAAGGTACGTGGGAAATGGTTGAATAGGGCGGGACTGCGGGATAAGTGTAGGAGAGTGGCCAGGCCATTTGGGCAGGTGCTAGGGCGGAGTACGGGTAGGGCGGAGGAGATGGGTAGGGATTAGGAAGGGAGGAAGGATATAGATACGGTGATGGGGAAATGGAGGACTGAGTAGCGGGTGGAGTAGGAGGAGGAGAAGGTGGAGTAGGAGGGACGGGAGGAGTAGGAGGAGGAGAGGGTGGAGTAGGAGGGACAGGAGATGGGGGAGGAGGAGAAGAGGGAGTAGTAGGAGGTGAGACAGCCGGAGGGGAGGGATTAGCGGGAGGAGTAAGAGGAGGTGAGCAGGTAGGTGATGTAGCAATGGGGGACGGGCGGAAGGGAGGGAGTTCGGATGGGAGAAATGGATTGGAGAGGGAGGGTGGAGTAGGAAAGGACGTGGGTGATGAGATCTGTAGGACTGATGGGGGGAGAATAAGGATCCATCAGCATTCAAGACTGGGCAAACAGGGGCGGTGGTAGGGTGGGGACCATGGTCAGCTGCATTTCGGTCATTGCTGACGCGATGTTGGGAGTGGTTAACTGCTGGGCGCCATAATAGGGCGCTGGCTGGGAGAACTTCCCAGCAACACAATTCTTATAATACACAAACAATCTTAAACCTTTGTGATCAATTTCTTCCTCGACCCATCCCTCTTGCTGAATAGCTCTTGCTACTCGGTACCAGGCTTCTGCTGTACGGACCAAATCATGGTCCAACAGCTTCCCCTTCTTTTCTGTCAGTAACTTACGCCAGCTTTCTGGCTGCAATCTGCCGCACGGAGGTACGGCAATTCCACATACTTTAGCAATCTTATCAACTTTCTTAACCATCTCTTCTCCTTCTCTATCTTCTACCAAATCACATGCTAACCAACCCTTACTGGGTTTATCTAACTTCTGTCCCATCCTCCCTATATAAGGCGTCCCAGATATAGAGAAAGAGAGAAAAGAAGGTCTACAGTGCTCGACTGCTACGTAAGAGTGGGTTCCTACGTTCGTCTTCCCAAAACGTCCCAAAACGTAGTCACTAATTCCGCCTACCCGAGGTAGCCGCGGATTGGAGCGTGGCGAGAAGTGTGTGACCAATCACTTCTCTCAACAAAGAGAAATAGGAGGGGAAAGAGTAAATAATACAGAGAGTAAGATAAGAGTAAGCACAGGAATCTGTGTGACAGACAATTAAGACAACATTTGAAATAAAATACAGTGCATGCATCACAGTTCAAATAAAATCAACAGTAATCCCTTTCCTTTACTCGTGTGGCAGAAGCCACCTCCCTCAACCTCGTAGTGTCCCCGCTCGGGGAATGACTGCAGTTTAGCCGCACTACCTGGCGGCGACGGAAAACAGCAAACACCGGCCCGAGTCCCGTACGCCTCCTTAGTTACAGTGGTTCGTAACCACATCTTCCCTCACTCCCGTAGTGCCCCTGCGGACCCACCCGCAAGTCTCACTACCATGTGGTGATGGAGACAGCAATACCTGCCCGAATCCACACGCCACAAAAAACGGAACACTACCAGCCTCAGCGCTCGAGGCTGAAGTGTCCCACCCTCTGCAAGCAGAGTAATGTGCACAATGGGGCTAGCCAGGCCGTCAAAGTGACACCATGGGGACCCCCAGAAAGCAGTGAGTCTATATCGAGTCCACGCAAACTTCCACCAGAAACCTCCCCCCCTTTTTCCTTACTGCTGGAGCCACCCAGCACCTAAAAGAGGTAAACAGGCAATCACTCTCCCCGGGGGCTAAGCTAAATACAAACCAATACAAACACACCCAGGCAACAGATAGTCAGCATGCAGGTAAACTGGGTATCAATAAAAAAAAATACAAGGTCTCTGGGCAAGTTATTACCTGACTTTGATGTCCTCTCGGCAGCCGTCACAGACACTGGGACAGGTCAATCACAGGGGCAGGAACATACCGGCTAGGTGCTGCAGCAATCTCTACCGTGTATTCAGAGGTGATCAGGCTCTTTTCCTTCCCCCAGGATTCATCCACCCAGCGTCTTCTTGGACGGCTGTCCGGGCAGGGCATAACCCAGAGCCCCACGTTGATGCGCCAAATTGTAGTGGATTCCTTTATGCAAACCAATAAGTTTGAATGACTATCTGTTCCTGTCCAAATTAAAAATAATAAAGTTGCGTGCACGCAGAAGTAAATTCTCACTGAGACACAGGGTTCAGGTTAATGAAAGAACTTCGGAAAATTTAATGGCTTAGCTTAAAAAATGGGTGCGCAGACCCTTATAAAGCACAATTACATCATAAGCATTGTCAGAGATAACATCAATTTATGCATTAATAATTGGTTTAGGTGTTAAGTGGTTAGTTAAATGCCCTCCCATCAAGAGGTGGTGACATCCTTGACACGGGAGTGGACACAAGATGTAGGTATCATCCTGTTAGCACGAGGTGTCCACAGCACGAGGTGTCCACTCGATGGGAGGGGTGCTTTGTCAGCAATTTTGAGTAGTTGGCATTATTAGTTTCAAAGTTAGTGTTCAAGGTTCTTTTAGTAAACACATTTTATGATTCAGCTGACACATTTTATTAAGACCAAAATGTAGCTCAGTTGGAACAATGTTTCATTAAACAGAAACTCATTGTTCCACTGACGCACATTTCCTCCTGACACAGCATTCTCTTAAGATAATTTCATGAGTTCTATAATTCTACAACAGCTCCTAACTACCCCAAACCAATATATCTCTACTAATCTAAGCTATAAGCCCATAACCACCCCCTAAACCTGCTCAATCTGCAGTCTCAATTCGTGACTAAGTGGATCTGGTTCGGTGGTATGGATATATACATCCAAAACAAATAGTAGCCATCCTCCGATTATATGGAGGTCCAGGCTTAGTGTTGCGAGCATACTCATGGTACAATAATTAAGAAGTCCGCCTGTCAGTACCCCTGATGCGCATTTCGCTGTACCGTCTCATCAGAGGGTAACCGGACCTGAGAAAGAGTCCGGTATTAAAAGGGGATGCTGCTTGTCTATTGGTCCATTCAAACTTGGTATGCACCAATTGTGGCAGTGATAGTGAGTTCTGATTGAAATATATCAGGAGAATAATTTAACCCTTAAGGCTATTGACCCTTTCCCAATAATAATAAGCGTTCTAATAGTGTTAAGATTAGATCCTTATCAAAAAGAATAATCATTAAACTTCAGTAATTATAAAAAAAAAAAAAAGAGTGAGGAAGACAGAATGATTAGGCAGAAAGAGGCTGAGCAAGTTATAAGAGCTTCCAAATCACACACAGAAGAGAAAATAGCACAGTCAGTAAAAAAAAAGGAGACAAAACATTTTTTAGATACATAAATGAGAAAAGGAAAGTAAAACAATGATTAGTTAGACTAAAAATAAAAGAAGGAAGGTATGTAGAAGAGGATAAAGGTCTAGCTGACTGCCTCAATGAATATTTTTGTTCAGTATTTACAGATGAAAATGAAGGAGAGGGACCTCCGTTAGTAAAAAGGACAAATTAGTCATTTGTTACATGTGAGTTTACAGAGGAAGAGGTTCTATTTCAACTGTCAAAGTAAGTAAGTAAAGACAAATAAGTCAATGGGACCTGATGAAATACACCCAAAGCTATTAAAAGAGCTTAGAGGTGTACTAGCAAAACCATTAACAGATTTATTTAACCAATCATTGTTAACAGGAGTAGTCCCCGAAGATTGGAAGTTAGCGAATGTTGTGCCCTGTGGCGAAACCAGCTTCGCCACTGTGAACTGGAGAGGCCTGGCTGCTAGCCTCCTGCCCGCTGACTATGGCCCCTGGACATATTGCACTTTAGAAACTATATTTGGGCATGTAATAATTTGTATTGCTGCTGCTGGCCCTTTAAAAGCAGCGATGGACATATTGGAACTTTTGGGACTACTGTACCTTTAAGACTGTGGAGCGTAGTACAGTAATCCTGCCTTTAATACTTTCATGTCATGTATGTATTTTTGTATGCAGTTACCTGGGTTATATATATGTACAGCATTCAACTGATTGTTCGGTAGAATCACTCCATTCATTGTATTGAGGAAACTACCGAACAACCAGACCACCCAGGACTAAGTGTGCCTCCAATTACCGTTTGCAACAATGTTGCAAACAGGTAATTGGCAATCCATGTAATGTGTTCCGTGTCCTCTGGGTGGCCGCCATTCGGGAAACAAACACGTGGCGGCGGCCATCTTTAACTACCGAACAGCGGTGTTTTGCCGTCGAGTGTCTGGAACTGAAATCGGACACTTGACTAGGCAAACACCGCTGAGACCTCCATACTTCCAGAAGTTCGTATGGAAACTACCGAATGACCCCCCGTTCGGTAGAAAGAACCCCACAAACAAGGGAATTCATTCAAACCCTCTCCAGGCTCTATAACACAGGCAATTCGCCTGTTTTCATTCCCTTGTTTGTGACCGACCGCAGGGCCAAAATGCATGGAACTGTTTTCGGATACTTTACCCATGCGGTCGGTCAAATCTTTGGAGTCCCATAACTCCTGAACCATTTATCCGAATGGGCTGATTCTTGCATATGTTGTCCCCCTGAATAAGGGCTATCAGGGGATACCTGTTTGGAGGTGTAGCATATGTATTTGGGGTACATCCAGGAATTGGGGAAAAAGGTGTACGGTATAATTATGTTAAGTGCTAATCTAAGGGGAGGAAATGTGTGGGAGGTACATCCATGTGATTGGTTAAATTCATCCTCCCCCTGGGAGTGTCCTGTATGTACTTGGTTGTAATAAAAGCCAGACTGGGTGTCCCAGTCCAGAGTCTTGCTTAACCCTCAAAGCGATGTGTCGTCTCGGTCTTTGGGGGAATGGGATTGTATGCTGACTGCCAAGAGTGTAAGCCGATGTCTGCTTTTCTTGTTCAGCTGTTCCAGTTCGGAGTGTTATTTCGTATCCAGCTCGTGAGTTCTGATGTTCTGCAGTAGCTGTGCCTGTCTATGGAAAAGGGGATTATCGCCTAAACGCATTTTTCCCCTTTCATGCTGAAACGGTCCGTTACATGCCCATTCACAAGAAAGGTAATAGGGAGGAGTCGGGCAACTATAGGCCAGTAAGCCTTACTTCAGTAGTGGGGAAAGTGATGGAAACCATGTTAAAGGATAGGATTGTTGAACATCTAAAAACACATAGATTTCAAGATCAGAGACAACATGGGTTTAATTCAGGGAGATCATGCCAATCTAATCTTATTGATTTTTTTGATTGGGTAACTAAAATTATAGATCAGGGTGGTGCAGTAGACATTGCTTACCTAGATTTCTGTAAGGCTTTTGACACTGTTGCACATAGAAGGCTTATCAATAAACTGCAATTTTTACGTTTGGATTCCAATATTGTTGAATGGGTAAGGCAGTGGCTGAGTGACAGGCAACAGAGGGTTGTAGTCAATGGCTTGTCACCAGTGGGGTACCTCAGGGATCTGTGCTTAGACCCATTCTCTTTAATATTTTTATTAGTGATATTGCAGAAGGTCTTGATGGTAAGGTATGTCTTTTTGCTGATGATACTAAGATATGTAACAGGATTGATGTTCCAGGAGGGATAAGCCAAATAGCAAATGATTTAGGTAAACTAGAAAAATGGTCAGAGTTGTGGCAACTGACATTTAATGTGGGTAAGTGCAAGATAATGCATCTTGGACGTAAAAACCCAAGGGCAGAGTACAGAATATTTGATAGTCCTAACCTCAACATCTGAGGAAAGGGATTTAGGGGTGATTATTTTTGATGACCTAAAGGTAGGCAGACAATGTAATAGAGCAACAGGAAATGCTTGCAGAATGCTTGGTTGTATAGGGAGAGGTATTAGCAGTAGAAAGAGGGAAGTGCTCATGCCATTGTACAGAACACTGGTGAGACCTCACTTGGAGTATTGTACGCAGTACTGGAGACCGTATCTCCAGAAGGATATTGATACTTTAGAGAGAGTTCAGACAAGGGTGTAACGGATAACCTGGCACCCCGACTGAGTACCTCCATTGAAGGATGCTCCTAGCGCTTCCTGAGGGCTCCAAGCACTCCAGCCGACACCATAACCATCGTGGACTCCTTCAGAGAGCAGGACAGGAACAAGCTCTTACAAGAGCTTAGCAGTGAATATAGCAAGAGTGTATGCAGAGCATAGCAATCCCTTGTAGCAGATTCCCCCAATAAGAGACGGCACTCTAAATTGAGGGTGAAGTAGAACTGACTGTACTGGCACATACAGCCTCTTTTATTCACATTCTACAAACCTAGTACTGCCCACAGGGGTTTGAAGAACAACCAATCAACACATTACAACACAGCT
The DNA here is from genome assembly GCF_036172605.1 of Pelobates fuscus. Taxonomy (NCBI): domain Eukaryota; kingdom Metazoa; phylum Chordata; class Amphibia; order Anura; family Pelobatidae; genus Pelobates; species Pelobates fuscus. The sequence continues at coordinate 2,794,785 of NC_086318.1, read as the reverse complement.
AACACTCCCATTCATTACATCAGAAGTCCTCCCCTCTGCCTGTGATATGATTACTGAACACAATGGGTAATAAAATTATCACACGCAGAGAAATACAGTATTATAAAACATATCACAGGGACCCCAAAACATGCAATAACCAATAAAATATATCCTCGGAACCGGGGGATCTGGGTGAACCACATATCCAAAATTCACCCAGATCCGTTCAGTAGTTTGGAAGATATGGCTTAATGCAGATTCGGCAGAACATATACAGGCTATATGAAAAGTAATTACTGTATAATGTGTCCCCTGTTGTATAGTTTAAAACTGCTGAACGATGTCTTTGTGCACCAAATACCGGCGAGATGGCACCGTGTAGAAAAGTCACAACAGTGTCTGTGAGTTAAAATGGCCGCCATCCATTGTTCTCACCATGTGCTTCATCCATTGTTCTCACCATGTGCCTCTGATACATGAAATGGTGGCCACCCAGTAACTCCACAGTTTGTCTGGTAGTCTATCCAGCCGAACCAACAGATGAAACACATGGGGAACAAACAAAGGGAATCATAAAAAAAAAATATGGACAAGTCATATTTCTGCACAATCTCCAGTTTTGTCCCAGGGCACAAATAGTGTTTTCAAATGCCATATATCCCAGGGCCATAGTCAGAAGATAGGAGGCGGGCAAGCAGCCCCCTCCAAGAACACGTGGCGAGGTCTGTTCCGCCACAAAGGGCTACTAAACTGGCTCATAGATTGCAGAATAAAACTTACAAGAAAAGGTTAAAGGATCTTAAAATGTATAGCTTGGAGGAAAGACGAGACAGGGGGGATATGATAGAAACATTTAAATACATAAAGGGAATCAACACAGTAAAGGAGGAGACTATATTTAAAAGAAGAAAAACTACCACAACAAGAGGACATAGTCTTAAATTAGAGGGACAAAGGTTTAAAAATAATATCCGGAAGTATTACTTTACTGAGAGGGTAGTGGATGCATGGAATAGCCTTCCAGCTGAAGTGGTAGAGGTTAACACAGTAAAGGAGTTTAAGCATGCGTGGGATAGGCATAAGGCTATCCTAACTATAAGATAAGGCCAGGGACTAATGAAAGTATTTAGAAAACTGGGCAGACTAGATGGGCCGAATGGTTCTTATCTGCCATCACATTCTATGTTTCGTTGGTTCTATGTCCGTACCTCCATATCTTTTGAGGATGGCCACTTTGTGTGACTTTGTGATGGCCACTCATGGTGCGATAACTGAGAAGTGTGCCTGTCAGTACCCCTATGTAAAGTGCTTCCCCAATTCATGGTAGTATGTCAGAACTGACAGCTGTGCTGCTGTATTGTATATTCCATCTACTTAGTACAACAATGCTTTATATAACCGGTGAAAATAAGTAAAAGATCGATGAAACGAAAGGACAACTCTTTGTATTAGTACCCTGGATGTGTATCCGAGATTATTAATTGGTCATTAAAGTTGAAAGCTAATGGATTACAAACTATCTCAGGATCTTGGTTTGAAAGTACTATGTATATTAAAAAACATGTCTCTGAGAGTTTTTCCGAATGATACCACCACCATTTTTAAGTCTTTAGTAACGTTCTTTAAATTAAATTAAACCAGCATAATTCCCAATTTTCTTAGTAGAATATTATTTTTGTATTCTGGAGATGTAATCCAATGGATAATGAATGCAAGTAAGAGCGTTTAAAGATAGAGATTTTGCAGAACTGCTATAACTCATTCTCATACTAAAATCTCGACGTCTAGAATTGAGCTGGCTACAAAGAATGTCAAAGTCCCAGAATTCCAAATGGGAACAGTAGTGTTAGCGTAAGTATTCCCAAGAGTGCGATCCAGGAGTGTGTTCCTTTAAGAGTGTCCTCAAGCGCCCTTAGCAGTCCTCCAGAAAAGTGTTGCGTAAGAAAGTTTCAGGAGTCCTCTGAAAAGTGTTGTGTTCTGACTTTTTTTTAATGAATTCTTTACTTTTCTACGTCAGCTTTTTGAAATGACCAATGAATGGAATTAGATGGGTGTACCTTGTTCTAATGAGTGCCCTTAAAATATAACTTTTATTGGTAATTATAAAATTCTATTCATAAATAGTGATGATAAACAAAGTATTTACATTCTAATAGACATAGGTATAGTCATAAACCAACATATTCACAATCACATGTAAATGACTTGTCAATAGAAAAATATATAAGGCAATCCTGTGGACCACTATAAATAGAGTATAGGGCAGTATGGACCCCTAATAGACAGGATACAAGGCTGAAATAGAGAATATTAGAAAAGATATGTAATCTTATCAAATGGTATCACACCGATCGTATGGTAGTCCATAAAGGCTAGTCATTATTGCTGGCCACAGAAAGAAGTGTATATGATGATACACCAATACAAAGTAGTGAATATATGAAATAATAAACTAGAGAGTAAAAAATGAACTAAAGTATATACATATCAGTAAGCTAGTAAATAACTTAATAGAGAATAAACCAAATAAATTCACCAAAAAAGGGTTGATAAACTAAAGTATATACAGAAGGGTGAACTAATAGATTGCTCAGATAAGTCAAATAAGGTAAAAATCCTAAACTCTAGAAGTTTGATCGCTGAAGTGTGTGTGATCGTAATGAGGTTCTGTTCAAACGTTTTCAGAAACCTTCATCTAGTGATGTGTGCAATCCGCATGGGCTAAGTATAGTAACATTTAGTCTCTGTATTGTAACATAACTGTAGCATTGGAAAGAAAGACGTAGTAACAGACTATCGAAATAGAGCTGAAATAATAGTGAGCTATGTGCCAAGCGATATGGGACGCTGCACATAAAGTCTGATAATCAGTACACTATGTATATGCTTGTAAGTAATGCAGAGCACTGCTGCAGAGAGCATAGAATTTAGCCACAGTGGATAGATGGTGATAAGTATAACCGCTCTTGCTATAAATTCCAAATAAATCTGTAAGGATGGCTTAAAGTCTGATCCTCAATGTGGATAACTTCATAGTCCAACCTAAAGCATTAGCGGTTAAACCAACTCGGGATCATGAGACAAAAGAATCCGGTCTTAATGAGACATGACATAGTAGTAAAGTCTCTAGATCGCCGTGTTCCCCTGACGCGCGCGTTTCGCCTGTGGTGAAAGTAACCTCGCCACTGGTGTTTGGAGGGGCCTGTTTGCCAGCCTCCTGCCCTGCGACTATGGCCCTGGGATGGATTGCCCTTTAAGAAACTGAGTTGGGGCTTATGGACTTATATTATGCTGTTTCTGGCCCTTTAACTGTTTTGTACAAAGGATTGGTACTTCGATATGGCACTTCGGATACAGCCGAAGTGCCGAAGTGGCCGCCATTAGACAGTCGAACACGTGGCGGCGGCCATTTTAATCCAGTCGAACGCGGTCAGCGGCGTGTGCCGTCAAATCCCTGGAACGGAAATCGGCCACACATTTGAACGAACACTGCTGACCTGTACCTTCCCCTGCCCTTCGACACTGCAGCTGGAGACTAAGTCCCGTTCGAAGATTCGAACACACGTTCGAACGGGACTTTGTCATTTTGGGTGTAAAATAGACCAGTAGACAATTGAACACCACGGAAACGCAACCCCGGTTTCACTTCGACACTTCAACAGAAGTCGAAGTGCGTTCAACGATTCGAACGCCGCCTTCGGATGGGACTTTGTTACTTTTCAGGGCAGAAAAAGACCGACCGTACAGCCGGAATCTGTGGAACTGTTTTGGGCATGCAAACAGGCGTGCGGTCGGTCCAAAGAGAGTCTGGAACCACTGAACCGATTTGTACGAATTTTTAATATGTTTGTCCCCAAGTTGTGTGGTTCATAAAAATATGTTTTATTCCTGTGTGATACAAAATCATAAAGTTATAAAAATGCATAAAAAAGTATAAGTTTTTAGCTTGGAGATAATTGAGGAGATACAGTAAGAAACTCAATTATCTCCCAAGCAGAGGGGAGGGAATATGTGGGATGTAACCGTTATCTGATTGGTTAATGCCTAATTGTCTGTGGGTGTCTCCCTTGCAGGGGAGCAGTGCATAAAAGCAGAGTCCCTGTCATTAAACATCAGAGTTCTTCTTCACCCTCAATCTAGAGTCCTGTCTCTTATTGGGGGAATTGCTATATCACTACAAGGGATTGCTATGCTCTGCATACTCCCTTAGCTAATCACTACTAAGCTATTTTTTAAGAGCTTGTTCCTGTTTCACTCTCTTGAAGGAGAGGTTCACCCACTGGAACCTGGAGCCTTGTCTTAGGTCCAGGGTGGGTAGGAGACGGCGAGACCCCAACCAAGCTGCAGCGGTTTGTGGGGTCTACGGTTGTTGTGGTGTCTGGTGGAGCGCTTGGAGTCCTCTGTAAGCGCTAGGAGCATCCTTCAACGGAGGTACCCCGTCGGGGTGCCAGGTGATCCGTTACATCACCCACAGCTCATCAGAGGGAAGCCGATGTGTGGGAGATAGCTTGATTATAAGATGGAACGTCAGTTCTGATAGGTGAGTTCAAAAAACATCACCGCTTAATTAGCCAATTGAAATCCAACTGGGCGATGACGTAGTGGGTTGGCGAAGATTAACCCTGCAGGATGTTTTGGAGGGGAATTTTTTAACCCTTATTGGTCTGAGTGGTCAAAAATAGAGAGAATGAACCATATTTTCACGTTTGGGTTATAACATTGGGGAAATGAAAATAGAAGATCATCTAATAACGTACTGTAAATAGAACTTATGTTAATATCAGAAGAGTGTTTCTCATTCCTAATATAAACAATAGGAAATAAAACGAAATCTAGTATATAGCAAGTTCCCAAATACTTTAATTATGAATACTAATGAGAAGTTTTAACGTTACATTTTTAAATGTTCTTGTTTGAGTATAAATCAAGATAAGGGATGAGTAGTACATTGCTCACTCTAAGAATTGAATCTAAGATAACCGAATGAATTCCTATAATTGATATATCACTATGGCCTTATGATCCTCATGGTAATGATTAACAATAAGTGGCAACTAGTTAGCTGCCGTTTTATCCTTTGACATATGTACAAGTCAGTCTCTATGTCTCTGCATTTTTATTATACTATCGGCAACCACCTGGCAATGAATATTTCTAAATCCATAGAGAGACAGAGGGGCTGGGGAAGGGGCTTAACAGATAGAAAGAGGCTTTAACTGAAACCATTAGATTTTTAGCCGTGTCAACTAAAATCTATTAAAACTAGACTAAAACTAAAAAAAATCAACTCTTATGTAAGTTTTGAAATCTGATCAGCATTATCCAGATATATTTCTGATTTTAGTCATTTTATTTTTAAAAATAGGCTAACTATGCCAGCAGTAAAAAGGGTAAAAGCCAGGTTAATCCCATAGTGGAACCCAACTAATCTCTAAATGTATAAAACGGAACTTTTAATAAATTGTAAGATAACAAATTCCAACTTGTGATTCCAACACCTTAAAAACAATATTGAAGTACTAATTAAAAAGGCTACCGTATAAGTTACAAGTAGCCTACGTTTAAGGAATTCTACACTGTGCTATATTCTCTGCTGTTAATAGAGCTGGGGGGGACCTTCAGAGTAGGGGATCAATAGTGCCCCTCCTGGTCAGACTCGGGTAAGTGTATGTTAGATTTCTCAATCGGCTGCAGAAAGTATGAGTCCGGAACTAAACAACGTTTTGTATTCTTTGCTGTGAATTCTAAAGGTGGTACATTGTTACGTAAAGCCTCTGAAATATCAGAGGGGAGAAAGATGGTAGTGGGTCTGGTGTACAAAAGGTCCTACAAAATGACGGTATCAGTCTAAGAGTGTGGGGGGGAATGCATACAATGTACAGCCGTGGTTTGGCTGTGTCTGACCGAATAAATGTTGCAATTTGAAAACAAAGTAGCATTTTAGTCATTTAAATGATTAAAATACGACTAAAACTAAAATGGCTTTTTAGTAAAAAAAAAACAAAAAATTGCCTAAAACTAATTTGAAATTAGCCGCCAAAATGAACACTAGTGTGTGCGCGTGTGTGTGCCTTTGTGTCTGGGTGTGCGCGTGTGTGTGCATGGGGACTTGCATAAAAGCCAGTGTGGCACCCATTAAAATCCAGTTCTGTCCCACCCTTCATCTAGTTTCGGCTGATGTTTGGGTACCTGTCTGCTTTACTGGGAGAATCTACTTGGGAAGCTGTTATTTCGTCTTGTGGTAATAGCTATCTTTAGAGGGAGGAGCTGGATTCTGTCTTGTGAGAATAGCCATGATCAGAGGGAGGAGACAGATTTTGTCTTGTGAGAATAGCCATGATCAGAGGGAGGAGCAGGATTCAGTATTGTGTGAATAGCTATGATCAGAGGGAGGAGTCTGAATAGATGCCCTTGATCACCCCAGGAAGTAGGCTATAGATGGCCTCTGTCACCCCAGGAAGTAGGCTATAGATGGCCTCTGTCACCCCAGGAAGTAGGCTATAGATGGCCTCTGTCACCCCAGGAAGTAGGCTATAGATGGCCTCTGTCACCCCATGAAGTAGGCTATAGATGGCCTCTGTCACCCCAGGAAGTAGGCTATAGATGGCCTCTGTCACCCCAGGAAGTAGGTTATAGATGGCCTCTTTCACTCCTGAATGTAGGTTATAGATGGCCTCTGTCACCCCAGGAGGTAGGTTATAGATGGTCTCTGTCTCCCCAGGAGATAGGTGTAGCGAGACCTGGGTAACCTGGCTGGTTAAAGTAGGTCAGACCCATTTCCCCAGTAACAGGATGCGACACAGTTCCAGGATACGTTCCAGGATAAACGTTTGACAATGTTTATTGGGCACACAGCTTTTTATGCACAAGCCCCCGCAGGGGGTCTCCATTCAACACAACACAAAACACATACAGGAGGGGGCTGGGGAACAGAAAACCATCTCCCGCTCTGGGAGATACTAACAGGACACAGGGACACGCATGAGTACACTTCACATACAGGGGGGGTGAACTTTGGGGCTCGGCGCCCCGGGATGGGGATGGGGTAAAGGGTTATATTTTATGTTGGGGAATAGCCCCGTGTCCCCTCTGGGATCCCTGCAAAAAGTGGGGTGATCGGAGATATCAGCGTCGAAAGTCTGGGACTCAAGGCTCTGTACATCCCTGGAATCAGTTCCATGGTGTTGCTTGGTTTAGTTCGGTGAATTCAAACTTCGCGTCTAAACCAAGCAACGACCAATCAGCCGAAATCAGCGTTAGGGGGAGAGAGGAGTTTTGCAGCCCAATCCGAAGAAAGGGCGCGAAACTCGCCTCTACCAAACCGTGCTTGAGGAGGATGGGGGTTTCACGCCCTAATCAGAAGATAGGGTGCGAAACCCGAAAGTCACCAATCCGCTGAAAGGAGCAAAACTTATTTGCACCAATCAGCACTCAGGGACAGGAGGGGTTTTGCCGCCCAATCAGTTGGAATTGAGCGAAACCCCGTTTGAACAAGCGCTCCTCCTCGAATTGGTTGCTCGCTCCCTGTAGCGACCAATCAGCGCTTTATTTGAGGTGTGAACATTCTAACTGAGGCGTCCCCGGTCGATCAAAAGGTGTAGTGCAGGATTTTGAGGCAAAATTATAGAAAAAGGAATAGGAAAGAGGGGAAACACACATTCTAGTAGGCACATCCACACACAAAAGAAACAAGGCAATTCACAGTTTAGGCAATCCCGCCACAGTAGGTTTATAGATGGCATCTTTCACCCCAGGAGGTAGGTTTATAGATGGCCTCTTTCACCCCAGGAGGTAGGTTATAGATGGCCTCTTTCACCCCAGGAGGTAGGTTTATAGATGGCCTCTGTCATCCCAGGAGGTAGGTTATAGATGGCCTCTGTCATCCCAGGAGGTAGGTTCTAGATGGCCTCTGTCACCCCAGGAGGTAGGTTATAGATGGCCTCTGTCACCCCAGGAGGTAGGTTATAGTTCATGCTTTATTCGTTTTTCCAGACTTCACGAAGTAGACCGGGCAAACCACTAAAACTTATGTAACTGTTTTGGGCAGGAACCTCGTGTGTGGCCGGTCACCTAAGACTTCCATAGAATTTCAAAACCCCTGAACTGATCTGGGTAATTTTTGGATATGTTAGTCACCTAGATCAGGGCTATCAGGGGGTATGACTTTTTTGTGAGACTATTAAATGTTTTCGGGTACATTAACGTTTTGGGGATGTTACGGTTGCCCCAGGCTAGCTGAGGGTTGGACCGTTTTAGATGTCCTGGTTCCCGATCTTGTAGAGAAATAACGAAGTTCCAAACAGCATCTAGCGATAATCCTGAAAGTGTGAAGACATCTAGCTAGCTATAGGTGGAGCTAGTATAAAGCATTTCCCTACAACACGAGTCGAGGCTCCGAGTTGAGGGTAAGAAGAACTGATTTATTGATCACTCATGTACTACTTAAATACATATTTTCAGGCCAGAGGAACCTACCTCCTTTGTAATCCTGTGTACCATCAATCAGGATTACAAAGGAGGTAGGCTATACCTCTGTCACCCCAGGAGGTAGGTTATAGATGGCCTATTTCACCCCAGGAGGTAGGTTATAGATGACCTCTGTCACCCCAGGATGTAGGTTATAGATGACCTTTTTCACCCAGCGGTTAGAAATGGCTTCTTGACTCCTTCCTGTAGGTAATACAGGGAGTCAGATATATCTTTATTTGCATTGTTTTATATAGTACTTTATATTATATATACACATGAAAACCCGCTTTATTTTTAGTTTAATGTTTTTTTCCTCTATTTTTTTCAGAGCTGCTGCTTTTCTGGAGAATTTGGAGATGTCACCTGAAACTGAAGCCATGTGGAAAAGTCTCAGTAAACTAGCACTGGAGGCGGAGCACATTCATGTGGCAGATAGGTCAGTCTCAGAGTTTGAATATGATCATCTTATCTAGACAAAGAGAATCCTAGTGCTAGCACAACCATCTTTTCTAGAGAGACATAATCTCTGTACTAGAACAGGACAATCTTATCTAGATGAAGAGGGTCTCGATGCTAGAACAGGTCCATCTCATCTAGGAGAGCGACTCTCAGGGTATGATCCGACCCATTATATTAAGAGGAAGAGAATCTCTGGGCTAAAACAGGCCTGTTCCAGATCTAGAACCCCTGTTCTGTACATGATCTAGTCCTATCTTATCTAGCTATAGAAAGTTCTAGATAACCAGTTCCTTTGAATTGGGGATACTGGTGTAATCATGACTGAGCACTAGTATGGGAATAGCCACTGAAGCGGTCTGTTGCACAATGCCTTATTTTAAACTTTATCCTAAATTCTTGCTCCTCTACTTCACCTGCAGGTGCTTCTCGGCCCTTGGAGATGTGGCGAAAGCCAAATTCCTACGTGAGACAAATGAGATCGCAGAACAGGCAGCTAAGGAATATGTGAGTATTGGCCTAATTTAGGTAATGCACTCGCAATTTTCTATTCTATGGTCTGCTTCCAGTAATGAAAGGAAGCTTTGCCATTGTCACAAGAGCGGTACCTTCTGATAGAGAAGGCCTTCAGTCCCCTTGTCTTCCCTCTCTCCAACATTCCAAATGGCCCCACACCGAACGTGACAAAATCATCCACCTACATATAGGTTAATTCGGACTGCATTGTTGATTCTGTTGTGTGGGAACAGCCACGTTCAGAAGGAAGGGCCAGATTCTATTGTGTAGGAATAGCCATAATCAGAGGGAGGAGTCGTTTTTCTGCCTTGTAGGAATAGCATGATAAGAGTAGCCGGATTCAGTATTGTGGGAATAGCCATTATTAGAGGGAGGTGCCGGATTCTGTATCGTGGGAATAGCCATTATTAGAAGGAGGTGCCAGATCTGTATTGTGGGAATAGCCGGGGGCGGGGGGGAGGGGGGGGGGCGGAGGCTGCATGGCTGTGGGAGGATATCTGGCCAGATGTGATGCCTGGTTGTGGGAGGCGACTCTGCCAGATGTGATGCTTGGTTGTGGGAGGAGACTCTGCCAGATGTGATGCCTGGTTGTAGGAGGAGACTCTGCCAGTTGCAATGAATAGGGGGGGGGGGGGGTGGAGATTCTGCCAGATGTGATGCTTGGTTGTGGGAGGAGACTCTGCCAGATGTGATGCCTGGTTGTGGGTGGAGACTCTGCCAGATGTGATGCCTGGTTGTGGGTGGAGACTCTGCCAGATGTGATGCTTGGTTGTGGGAGGAGACTCTGCCAGTTGCAATGAATAGTGGGGGGTGGAGACTCTGCCAGATGTGATGCTTGGTTGTTGGAGGAGACTCTGCCAGTTGGAGGGGGGTGGAGTGGAGACTCTGCCAGTTGTGATGCCTGGTTGTGGGAGGAGACTGTGGCAGAAGCAGCCACCCGAAACTCGTATATTCAATGTTATGTGTCCCTAACTCCATATGTCAATGTATATTGTATATTGTGCCAGCATGTTACGGAAGAACCGAGGTGCACATACCGTTATTGGGTCCGTGGGTGGCCGCCGTTCGCCTAATCTCCACGTGGCGGCGGCCATCTTAACTGCCGAACAGCGGTGTTTGGTCGTCGAGCGTCTGGAACTAAAATCGGACGCTCGACTACCCAGACACCGCTCAGACCTCCAGGATCACCAAATCGTATGATCCAAACTGCCGAACGGCCCGCCGTTCGGTAGTTTGCATTCCCCAGTTTAGGGGATTCATCCGAACCAAAGATTGGGGTCGGATGGCTGAGCTATTCGGCACTTTCTAGGCAGTGAAGTAGACCGACTACAGGGCCAGAATCTATGGAGCCGTTTTCGGCTACTGTGTCCCTGCAGTCGGTCAAATCTTTAAATACCTGTAACTCCCGAACCCCTGGTCTGATCTGGGTGAAATTTGAATATGTTACTCACCCAAAGCAGACCTACCAGGGGACCCCTCGTGTATCCCCGTACCCCCGTATTTAGGGGTCATTCAGAAACTGGGGAAAACTCGGTTCCCTCTAATTAATTTACCTGTTAATCTAAGGGGAGGAGAGGGAGGGGAGGTGATTGTGAGGTGATTGGTTGTTTTGAGTTACCTCCCTTGCATGGGAAAAAGCCATAAAAGAAATTGTGTGAATAAAGCTGACAGTTGACCTCCAAGCTATGTGTCGTCTAGTTCTTGGAGGGAAGGGATTGTAACCACGCTACCCGTTTGATACCTGTATTGGATTGCTGTTCCTGTCTACCAGCGGAGCTACTTTGGATCGTACCTCTACTCCGCTACAATTGGTGGCAAGCGACGGGATCGTACTACACAGCAAGAGGCATTCAGCAGGAATTAAAGGACTGAATGGAAACGGATTATACCCTCTTGAAACGGGATACGCTAAAAGAGTTACTGGAAGCGAGAGGGAGGATAGCAAGCAACAAAACAAAGGCTATCCTAATCGCAGAACTCATGGAAGGAGACAGAGTCGCAGCTGCTGCAGCTCCTCCAAGGGAGGGGGAAGAAACTGAGTTTACCAGAGAATATCGGGCCAGGATGGCTCTATTCTCACCAGCCATGGCAGCACAGAAAGCAGACCAGGTGTACAACGATGTACAGGCTCTCTTTATGCAGCGATCAGCGCAGGGAAGCGCAACATCAGCCCCCACCCCGCCAGCGAAAGCTAAAATACCGTACCAGGTATTCAAGGCGTTTAATGATACCGAGGGGGACATTGATGGCTATTTACAGAACTTTGAACTTTTGTGCCAGCTGCATGCCATTAGCCCTGAAGAACAGGTACGAGTGCTAGCGGGTAACCTATCCGGCCGCGCAGCAGATGCCTACCGAGCTATGCCGGCGGAGGATATCCGAGACTATCAGAAGGTAAAACAAACCTTGCTCGCACGGTATGCCATTACACCTGAAGCATACCGAACACAGTTCCAGTAATTACCCAAATCAGCAAAAGACTCGCATGCAGAATTTGCACACCGCCTACAACGGGCAGCTGACGGGTGGCTTGAGGCAGCCAAAGCCGTCACGGCCCAAGAGATCAAGCAGTTGATGATGCTGGAACAGTTCTACAACCGTGTGTCTCCAAAGTTACAGATCTGGGTAAGAGACCGTAAACCCCGTACTCTGCATGAGGCCGCTCAACTAGCAGATGAGCATCAGGACTCCCGGCGGGAACAGCAGTTCTCCAGTAGAGTGCAACCTACGCCCGCTGTTCCCCAGCTTACCCCAGCAAATCCACCCCGACCAGGGGGGACCTACCAGAACCAACCCCCCAGGTACAACAACCGGGTGTCTGTCCGGTGCCATGCATGTAACCAGCTGGGTCACATGCAACGAGACTGTCCCCAAAACCGGGCCAGGCCAGCCTGGACCCCTCAACGACCACCAACCAACCCCCGAGCGGCGGTACACTGCTATCAAGGCCGGCCCTGGGCTCAACCTTTCACCTCTACCCAAATAGAAGAACCCTTGGGCACCCTCCATGAAGTAAACCCCGTCCAGGCGGCCTCAGACAACCGCCAGGGCCACCGGCAAGTGGTCCATGTGGAGGGCAAGCGGCTGGAGGGGTTAAGAGATTCTGGGGCCACCATCACTCTGGTACGGAACCATTTAGTGGCCCCGAACCATCTCACTGGGGATTGTATTGCCGTTCGAGTGGCAGGGGGAGCTATCTACAAGGTACCCACTGCTAAACTACATTTGGACTGGGGAGCGGGGGCAGGACAAATTGAAGTGGGGATGATGCAGGATCTACCTGCCGATGTGATTTTGGGGAACGATTTGGGGGAGCTAACTTCCGCTTTTGTTACCCGGCCTCCTCCACAGGAAGCTTACCCGGTCGTCACCCGCCAACAGGCTCGCACCACGGCACCCCACCTTGACTCTGAGGCTCAGGTAAGCACAAACCCCCCTGATCACACTGTATTACCCTGGGCTGCCCCATTAGAATTTGGTAGCGAGGTCGCCCTGGACCCGTCCCTACAAGTTTACAAGGACAGGATAGATAAAGACCAGACTGGCAGAGAGGGGGAGAGATATGCTTGGGATAAGGGGTTATTATACCGGTATGCCGAAAAGGTAGTAGCCGGATCCATTCCTGTACCCATTAAACAGTTAATTGTGCCTCGAAAGTATCGACGAGAGTTAATGCGGATCGCCCACGACATTCCCATGTCCGGACACCTAGGGATCAGCCGAACCAAACATCGGCTATTACAGAACTTCTTCTGGCCCGGGATATCCCAGGACATTAAGCAGTACTGTAATACCTGTGATACCTGTCAGAGAGTAGGAAAGCGGGGGGACCGATACAAGGCCAAACTACACACCCTGCCCATTATTGAAGAACCCTTTAGCCGGGTAGCGGTAGACATTATCGGACCACTGAGGCAAAAAAGCCCGTCCGGTAAGAAATACATATTGACCGTGGTAGACTATGCCACTAGGTACCCCGAAGCAGTAGCCCTGACGAATGTACACGCAGAGACCATAGTAGACGCCCTCATGCGTATATTTACCCGTATGGGGATCCCCCGGGAGATCATTTCAGATCAGGGTACCCAATTCACGGCTGAGGTCACGCAACAGCTGTGGAAAGTATGCGGGGTCCGAGCTATCCTTAATTCCCCATACCACCCCCAGTCCAATGGCCTCTGCGAACGGTTTAATGGGACCTTAAAACAAATGATCCGCACGTTCGTAGCCACTCAGAAGAACTGGGAGCGGTTCTTACCCCATCTCCTGTTCGCCTACCGAGAGGTGCCCCAAGAATCCACAGGGTTCTCTCCCTTCGAACTGTTGTTCGGAAGGAGGGTAAGGGGACCCCTAGACCTAATAAGGGAACACTGGGAGGGGGGAACGACCATTGACTGCACCCCTATCGTACCTTATGTGCTGGAGTTCCGGAACCGCCTGGAGGAATTGACCCGGGCTGTGCGCAACAACCTCCAGGCGGCCCAGACACGCCAGCGCCAATGGTATGATAAGGGAGCCAGGGACCGCAGCTTTCAGGTCGGCCAGAAAGTACTAGTCCTACGCCCTGTCCCTACTGACAAGCTGCAGGCTTCCTGGCGGGGCCCATTCAAGGTGGTAGAGCAGGTCTGCGATACCACCTATATAATCGGCCCCTGCGCCGGGACCGGGGACAGACGCATGTTCCATGTGAACATGCTGAAGCCCTACCACGAGCGCACAGAGGAAGTATCCGCCATCTGCGCCTCGGCTGCAGAGGACACAGATAACCTACCCCTTCCTGACATGCTGGCCCGAGGAACGCTACAAGAGGATCTCGCAGCCGTACAGCTAGGAGACCGCTTGAATCCCCAAGAAAAAGCTCAGGCCCAAACTTTAATTAGGGAAAAAGGAGCCACTTTTTCCAACCTCCCGGGGTATACCCCGTTAGCTACCCATCGGGTAGAAACCCTAGACCCGATCCCACTCCGTCAACCACCATACCGCATTCCCGAAGCAGTGAGGGGGAACATGTACAAGGAATTGAAGGAAATGTTGCAGTTAGGGGTAATTGAGCATTCCGATAGCCCCTGGGCATCCCCCGTAGTACTTGTGCCGAAGCGGGATGGAACTACCCGCTTCTGTGTAGATTACCGGAGGCTCAATGATAAAACCATATCCGATGCCTATCCCATGCCCCGGATAGACGAGCTATTAGACAAAATGGCTAGGAGGAAATACTTAACCACCATCGATCTGTGTAAAGGGTATTGGCAAATTCCTCTAGCCGAGGACGCCATCCCCAAGTCGGCCTTCGTCACCCCATTTGGCCTGTACCAATTCCGGGTCATGCCATTTGGGATGAAGAACGCCCCGGCCACCTTCCAGAGGATGGTGGACCGACTATTGGACGGGTTTCAGGAATATGCTTGCGCCTATCTAGACGACATAGCCATCTTTAGTTACTCCTGGACCGATCATCTAGACCATATCGGAGCAGTACTAGACCGCATCCGGGAAGCCGGACTGACCCTCAAGCCCAGTAAATGTCACATAGGGATGGCCGAGGTCCAATACCTCGGACACAGAGTAGGCAGCGGCCACCAAAAACCCGAACCAGCCAAAATAGAGGCCGTAGCTAAATGGCCAACCCCCCGCACTAAAACCCAGGTACTAGCCTTTTTGGGGACGGCAGGATATTACCGAAAGTTTGTACCTAACTACAGCGCCCTAGCCAAGCCCCTTACCGACTTGACCCGCAAGAACCTTCCCAAACTAGTAGTATGGGCCCCAGAGTGTGAGCAGGCCTTCCAACTCCTAAAAAATGCCCTTGTTAATGCCCCTGTGTTGGCTGCTCCCGATCCGACTAAACGCTTTCTCGTCCATACAGACGCCTCCATGTTCGGATTGGGAGCAGTACTGAGCCAGATCGGAGCCGATGGCGGTGAACACCCAGTAGCTTACCTCAGCCGAAAGCTTTTACCCAGAGAAGTAAGCTACGCCGCCATCGAAAAGGAATGCCTTGCCGTGGTGTGGGCCCTCAAGAAATTACAGCCCTATTTGTATGGACAAACATTTTCCCTGCTCACAGATCACAACCCGTTGGTCTGGCTGAACCGGGTGTCAGGAGACAATGCCAGACTGCTGCGCTGGAGCTTGGCGCTTCAGCCCTTTGATTTCAATATCCAATATCGCCCGGGGAAGCTCAATGGAAATGCTGACGGGTTATCCCGGCAAACGGAACTAGACAAGTGATCTGTGGGTACTCCTCCAGACATCCCCAAGCCGATCCGTTGGGATCAGACTGTGTATGCTGGCTTGGTTCTGGGGGAGCATTGTGGCAGAAGCAGCCACCCGAAACTCGTATATTCAATGTTATGTGTCCCTAACTCCATATGTCAATGTATATTGTATATTGTGCCAGCATGTTACGGAAGAACCGAGGTGCACATACCGTTATTGGGTCCGTGGGTGGCCGCCGTTCGCCTAATCTCCACGTGGCGGCGGCCATCTTAACTGCCGAACAGCGGTGTTTGGTCGTCGAGCGTCTGGAACTAAAATCGGACGCTCGACTACCCAGACACCGCTCAGACCTCCAGGATCCCCAAATCGTATGATCCAAACTGCCGAACGGCCCGCCGTTCGGTAGTTTGCATTCCCCAGTTTAGGGGATTCATCCGAACCAAAGATTGGGGTCGGATGGCTGAGCTATTCGGCACTTTCTAGGCAGTGAAGTAGACCGACTACAGGGCCAGAATCTATGGAGCCGTTTTCGGCTACTGTGTCCCTGCAGTCGGTCAAATCTTTAAATACCTGTAACTCCCGAACCCCTGGTCTGATCTGGGTGAAATTTGAATATGTTACTTACCCAGAGCAGACCTACCAGGGGACCCCTCGTGTATCCCCGTACCCCCCGTATTTAGGGGTCATTCAGAAACTGGGGAAAACTCGGTTCCCTCTAATTAATTTACCTGTTAATCTAAGGGGAGGGGAGGTGATTGTGAGGTGATTGGTTGTTTTGAGTTACCTCCCTTGCATGGGAAAAAGCCATAAAAGAAATTGTGTGAATAAAGCTGACAGTTGACCTCCAAGCTATGTGTCGTCTAGTTCTTGGAGGGAAGGGATTGTAACCACGCTACCCGTTTGATACCTGTATTGGATTGCTGTTCCTGTCTACCAGCGGAGCTACTTTGGATCGTACCTCTACTCCGCTACAGAGACTCTGCCAGTTCCAATGAATAGTGGGGAGTGGAGACTCTGCCAGATGTAATGCCTGGTTGTGGGAGGAGACTTTGCCAGGTAGGGGGGAAGAGACTATATCCAACATGGTGGATAATGGGTTGATGTTAATTGTGGCGAAACCAGCTTCGCCACTGTGAACTGGAGAGGCCTGGCTGCTGGCCTCCTGCCCGCTGACTATGGCCCCTGGACGTGTTGCACTTTAGAAACTATATTTGGGCAGGTAATAATTTATATTGCTGCTACTGGCCCTTTAAAATCAGCGATGGACATATTGGGACTTTTGGGACTAATGTCCCTTTAAGACTTTGTAACATATCACAGTAATACTGTCTTAAATATTATGTAGGTATTTATGTGTTCAGTTAAACTGGGGATATGTAGAAATGTGTGTTTTATGTGTTAAATGTATCAGTATGTAATTTTATGTCTTTTACTGTCTTTTTGCAACCATGTGGTTAATGGAGTCTGACTCTAGTCCTAGATAATTGGATTACTTCTCCAATTATCTCCAGGGCAGAAGGGAGGAAGCCGGGATGCATTGTGGGGGATGTTTTACTTCTGTTTGGGCCAGATTGTGCCATGCTGCAAGCCAGGGCCCAAAATATACTTTTAGTAACTTTTAAACCCCTGGTCGGATTCATGCCATTTTTTAATATGTTGTTCCCCTGAATGGATTGATTGTGGATATGTATTTTTATGTGAATGTGATGTATGGTTTTCAAGTTATGAAAGTTGTGTAAAAGTATATTTTACTCTGTATGCATAATGGGATTATGTGTCACACTAAGGGGAGGGGATGTGTGGGAGGTAACATCTATGTCATTGGTTCTTTTATGCCTCTCCCTGGGTGTGGCCTGTATGTGTGAGTTGGAAATAAAAGCCAGACTGGGTGTCCCAGTCTAGAGTTCTTGCTTAACCCTCAAAGCGATGTGTCGTCTCGGTCTTTGGGGGAATGGGATTGTATGCTGACTGCCAAGAGTGTAAGCCGATGTCTGCTTTTCTTGTTCAGCTGTTCCAGTGTTCGTGTGGTTCCAGTCGGGAGAGTGGTGTTTGCAGTAGCTGCCTGTGCATCTGGAAAGGGGATTATCGCCTAAACTGGGTTTTATCCTCTTGTAAGTGAAACGGTCCGTTACAATAATTGTGATCCTATAATCTGTTTCAGAGTGGGGATGGGACAGATTTCTACAAAGTGCGTGCTCGTCTTGCAATGCTGGGTAAGAACTACAAACTGGCTGAGATGATCTTCCTGGAGCAGGTGAGACACTCAAAGTCAGATTAAACCATTCTAATAGGATCTAAACTAGGGTATGATTGTATACATTGTAGGTGTGGTATAATATGGTATGATTGTATACATTGTAGATGTGGTATAATATGGTATGATTGTATACATTGTAGATGTGGTATAATATGGTATGATTGTATACATTGTAGATGTGGTATAATATGGTATGATTGTATACATTGTAGGTGTGGTATAATATGGTATGATTGTATACATTGTAGATGTGGTATAATATGGTATGATTGTATACATTGTAGATGTGGTATAATATGGTATGATTGTATACATTGTAGGTGTGGTATAATATGGTATGATTGTATACATTGTAAATGTGGTATAATATGGTATGATTGTATACATTGTAGATGTGGTATAATATGGTATGATTGTATACATTGTAGGTGTGGTATAATATGGTATGATTGTATACATTGTAGGTGTGGTATAATATGGTATGATTGTATACATTGTAGGTGTGGTATGATATGGTATGATTGTATACATTGTAGGTGTGGTATAATATGGTATGATTGTATACATTGTAGGTGTGGTATAATATGGTATGATTGTATACATTGTAGGTGTGGTATAATATGGTATGATTGTATACATTGTAAATGTGGTATAATATGGTATGATTGTATACATTGTAGATGTGGTATAATATGGTATGATTGTATACATTGTAGGTGTGGTATAATATGGTATGATTGTATACATTGTAGGTGTGGTATAATATGGTATGATTGTATACATTGTAAATGTGGTATAATATGGTATGATTGTATACATTGTAGGTGTGGTATAATATGGTATGATTGTATACATTGTAGGTGGGATATAATATGGTATGATTGTATACATTGTAGGTGTGGTATAATATGGTATGATTGTATACATTGTAGGTGTGGTATAATATGGTATGATTGTATACATTGTAGATGTGGTATAATATGGTATGATTGTATACATTGTAGATGTGGTATAATATGGTATGATTGTATACATTGTAGGTGTGGTATAATATGGTATGATTGTATACATTGTAAATGTGGTATAATATGGTATGATTGTATACATTGTAAATGTGGTATAATATGGTATGATTGTATACATTGTAAATGTGGTATAATATGGTATGATTGTATACATTGTAGGTGTGGTATAATATGGTATGATTGTATACATTGTAGGTGTGGTATAATATGGTATGATTGTATACATTGTAGATGTGGTATAATATGGTATGATTGTATACATTGTAGATGTGGTATAATATGGTATGATTGTATACATTGTAAATGTGGTATAATATGGTATGATTGTATACATTGTAGATGTGGTATAATATGGTATGATTGTATACATTGTAGGTGTGGTATAATATGGTATGATTGTATACATTGTAGATGTGGTATAATATGGTATGATTGTATACATTGTAGGTGTGGTATAATATGGTATGATTGTATACATTGTAGGTGTGGTATAATATGGTATGATTGTATACATTGTAGATGTGGTATAATATGGTATGATTGTATACATTGTAGGTGTGGTATAATATGGTATGATTGTATACATTGTAGGTGTGGTATAATATGGTATGATTGTATACATTGTAGATGTGGTATAATATGGTATGATTGTATACATTGTAGATGCGGTATAATATGGTATGATTGTATACATTGTAGGTGTGGTATAATATGGTATGATTGTATACATTGTAGATGTGGTATAATATGGTATGATTGTATACATTGTAGGTGGGGTATAATATGGTATGATTGTATACATTGTAGATGTGGTATAATATGGTATGATTGTATACATTGTAGATGTGGTATAATATGGTATGATTGTATACATTGTAAATGTGGTATAATATGGTATGATTGTATACATTGTAGGTGTGGTATAATATGGTATGATTGTATACATTGTAGATGTGGTATAATATGGTATGATTGTATACATTGTAGATGTGGTATAATATGGTATGATTGTATACATTGTAGATGTGGTATAATATGGTATGATTGTATACATTGTAGATGTGGTATAATATGGTATGATTGTATACATTGTAGGTGTGGTATAATATGGTATGATTGTATACATTGTAGATGTGGTATAATATGGTATGATTGTATACATTGTAGATATGGTATAATATGGTATGATTGTATACATTGTAGATGTGGTATAATATGGTATGATTGTATACATTGTAGGTGTGGTATAATATGGTATGATTGTATACATTGTAGATGTGGTATAATATGGTATGATTGTATACATTGTAGATGTGGTATAATATGGTATGATTGTATACATTGTAGGTGTGGTATAATATGGTATGATTGTATACATTGTAGGTGTGGTATATAATATGGTATGATTGTATACATTGTAGGTGTGGTATAATATGGTATGATTGTATACATTGTAGATGTGGTATAATATGGTATGATTGTATACATTGTAGGTGTGGTATAATATGGTATGATTGTATACATTGTAGATGTGGTATAATATGGTATGATTGTATACATTGTAGATGTGGTATAATATGGTATGATTGTATACATTGTAGGTGTGGTATAATATGGTATGATTGTATACATTGTAGATGTGGTATAATATGGTATGATTGTATACATTGTAGATATGGTATAATATGGTATGATTGTATACATTGTAGATGTGGTATAATATGGTATGATTGTATACATTGTAGGTGTGGTATAATATGGTATGATTGTATACATTGTAGGTGTGGTATAATATGGTATGATTGTATACATTGTAGATGTGGTATAATATGGTATGATTGTATACATTGTAGATGTGGTATAATATGGTATGATTGTATACATTGTAGGTGTGGTATAATATGGTATGATTGTATACATTGTAGGTGTGGTATAATATGGTATGATTGTATACATTGTAGATGTGGTATAATATGGTATGATTGTATACATTGTAGATGTGGTATAATATGGTATGATTGTATACATTGTAGGTGTGGTATAATATGGTATGATTGTATACATTGTAGATGTGGTATGATATGGTATGATTGTATACATTGTAGGTGTGGTATAATATGGTATGATTGTATACATTGTAGGTGTGGTATAATATGGTATGATTGTATACATTGTAGGTGTGGTATAATATGGTATGATTGTATACATTGTAGATGTGGTATAATATGGTATGATTGTATACATTGTAGATGTGGTATAATATGGTATGATTGTATACATTGTAGGTGTGGTATAATATGGTATGATTGTATACATTGTAGATGTGGTATAATATGGTATGATTGTATACATTGTAGGTGTGGTATAATATGGTATGATTGTATACATTGTAGATGTGGTATGATATGGTATGATTGTATACATTGTAGGTGTGGTATAATATGGTATGATTGTATACATTGTAGGTGTGGTATAATATGGTATGATTGTATACATTGTAGGTGTGGTATAATATGGTATGATTGTATACATTGTAGATGTGGTATAATATGGTATGATTGTATACATTGTAGATGTGGTATAATATGGTATGATTGTATACATTGTAGGTGTGGTATAATATGGTATGATTGTATACATTGTAGATGTGGTATAATATGGTATGATTGTATACATTGTAGGTGTGGTATAATATGGTATGATTGTATACATTGTAAATGTGGTATAATATGGTATGATTGTATACATTGTAGATGCGGTATAATATGGTATGATTGTATACATTGTAGGTGTGGTATAATATGGTATGATTGTATACATTGTAAATGTGGTATAATATGGTATGATTGTATACATTGTAGATGTGGTATAATATGGTATGATTGTATACATTGTAGGTGTGGTATAATATGGTATGATTGTATACATTGTAGGTGTGGTATAATATGGTATGATTGTATACATTGTAGATGTGGTATAATATGGTATGATTGTATACATTGTAGGTGGGGTATAATATGGTATGATTGTATACATTGTAGATGTGGTATAATATGGTATGATTGTATACATTGTAGATGTGGTATAATATGGTATGATTGTATACATTGTAAATGTGGTATAATATGGTATGATTGTATACATTGTAGGTGTGGTATAATATGGTATGATTGTATACATTGTAGATGTGGTATAATATGGTATGATTGTATACATTGTAGATGTGGTATAATATGGTATGATTGTATACATTGTAGATGTGGTATAATATGGTATGATTGTATACATTGTAGATGTGGTATAATATGGTATGATTGTATACATTGTAGGTGTGGTATAATATGGTATGATTGTATACATTGTAGGTGTGGTATAATATGGTATGATTGTATACATTGTAGGTGTGGTATAATATGGTATGATTGTATACATTGTAGGTGTGGTATAATATGGTATGATTGTATACATTGTAGATGTGGTATAATATGGTATGATTGTATACATTGTAGGTGTGGTATAATATGGTATGATTGTATACATTGTAGGTGTGGTATAATATGGTATGATTGTATACATTGTAGATATGGTATAATATGGTATGATTGTATACATTGTAGATGTGGTATAATATGGTATGATTGTATACATTGTAGGTGTGGTATAATATGGTATGATTGTATACATTGTAGATGTGGTATAATGTGGTATGATTGTATACATTGTAGGTGTGGTATAATATGGTATGATTGTATACATTGTAGGTGTGGTATAATATGGTATGATTGTATACATTGTAGATGTGGTATAATATGGTATGATTGTATACATTGTAGATGTGGTATAATATGGTATGATTGTATACATTGTAGGTGTGGTATAATATGGTATGATTGTATACATTGTAGGTGTGGTATATAATATGGTATGATTGTATACATTGTAGGTGTGGTATAATATGGTATGATTGTATACATTGTAGATGTGGTATAATATGGTATGATTGTATACATTGTAGGTGTGGTATAATATGGTATGATTGTATACATTGTAAATGTGGTATAATATGGTATGATTGTATACATTGTAGATGCGGTATAATATGGTATGATTGTATACATTGTAGGTGTGGTATAATATGGTATGATTGTATACATTGTAAATGTGGTATAATATGGTATGATTGTATACATTGTAGATGTGGTATAATATGGTATGATTGTATACATTGTAGGTGTGGTATAATATGGTATGATTGTATACATTGTAAATGTGGTATAATATGGTATGATTGTATACATTGTAGATGTGGTATAATATGGTATGATTGTATACATTGTAGATGTGGTATAATATGGTATGATTGTATACATTGTAGGTGTGGTATATAATATGGTATGATTGTATACATTGTAGGTGTGGTATAATATGGTATGATTGTATACATTGTAGATGCGGTATAATATGGTATGATTGTATACATTGTAGGTGTGGTATAATATGGTATGATTGTATACATTGTAAATGTGGTATAATATGGTATGATTGTATACATTGTAGGTGTGGTATAATATGGTATGATTGTATACATTGTAGGTGTGGTATAATATGGTATGATTGTATACATTGTAGATGCGGTATAATATGGTATGATTGTATACATTGTAGGTGTGGTATAATATGGTATGATTGTATACATTGTAAATGTGGTATAATATGGTATGATTGTATACATTGTAGATGTGGTATAATATGGTATGATTGTATACATTGTAGGTGTGGTATAATATGGTATGATTGTATACATTGTAGGTGTGGTATAATATGGTATGATTGTATACATTGTAGATGTGGTATAATATGGTATGATTGTATACATTGTAGATGTGGTATAATATGGTATGATTGTATACATTGTAGGGGTGGTATAATATGGTATGATTGTATACATTGTAGATGTGGTATAATATGGTATGATTGTATACATTGTAGGTGTGGTATAATATGGTATGATTGTATACATTGTAGATGCGGTATAATATGGTATGATTGTATACATTGTAGGTGTGGTATAATATGGTATGATTGTATACATTGTAAATGTGGTATAATATGGTATGATTGTATACATTGTAGATGTGGTATAATATGGTATGATTGTATACATTGTAGGTGTGGTATAATATGGTATGATTGTATACATTGTAGATGTGGTATAATATGGTATGATTGTATACATTGTAGGTGTGGTATAATATGGTATGATTGTATACATTGTAGGTGTGGTATAATATGGTATGATTGTATACATTGTAGGTGTGGTATAATATGGTATGATTGTATACATTGTAGGTGTGGTATAATATGATATGATTGTATACATTGTAGGTGTGGTATAATATGGTATGATTGTATACATTGTAGGTGTGGTATAATATGGTATGATTGTATACATTGTAGATGTGGTATAATATGGTATGATTGTATACATTGTAAATGTGGTATAATATGGTATGATTGTATACATTGTAGATGTGGTATAATATGGTATGATTGTATACATTGTAGATGTGGTATAATATGGTATGATTGTATACATTGTAGATGCGGTATAATATGGTATGATTGTATACATTGTAGGTGTGGTATAATATGGTATGATTGTATACATTGTAAATGTGGTATAATATGGTATGATTGTATACATTGTAGATGTGGTATAATATGGTATGATTGTATACATTGTAGGTGTGGTATAATATGGTATGATTGTATACATTGTAGGTGTGGTATGATATGGTATGATTGTATACATTGTAGATGTGGTATAATATGGTATGATTGTATACATTGTAGATGCGGTATAATATGGTATGATTGTATACATTGTAGGTGTGGTATAATATGGTATGATTGTATACATTGTAAATGTGGTATAATATGGTATGATTGTATACATTGTAGATGTGGTATAATATGGTATGATTGTATACATTGTAGGTGTGGTATAATATGGTATGATTGTATACATTGTAGGTGTGGTATGATATGGTATGATTGTATACATTGTAGGTGTGGTATAATATGGTATGATTGTATACATTGTAGGTGTGGTATAATATGGTATGATTGTATACATTGTAGGTGGGATATAATATGGTATGATTGTATACATTGTAGGTGTGGTATAATATGGTATGATTGTATACATTGTAGATGTGGTATAATATGGTATGATTGTATACATTGTAGATGTGGTATAATATGGTATGATTGTATACATTGTAGGTGTGGTATAATATGGTATGATTGTATACATTGTAGGTGTGGTATAATATGGTATGATTGTATACATTGTAGGTGTGGTATAATATGGTATGATTGTATACATTGTAGATGTGGTATAATATGGTATGATTGTATACATTGTAGGTGTGGTATAATATGGTATGATTGTATACATTGTAGATGTGGTATAATATGGTATGATTGTATACATTGTAGGTGTGGTATAATATGGTATGATTGTATACATTGTAGGTGGGATATAATATATGTTTGATAAATATAAAGTATAATCTTTTTATACACTAAATCCTGTGTGTGTCTGTCTGTCTGTCCAGAACTCGGTGTTGGAAGCCATGGAGATGTATCAGTCGCTGCACATGTGGGAGGATTCCATTGCAGTAGCCAAAGCCATGGTAAAACCGTAACTCTATCTAACATGAGCGGACGTTATAACCACGAAACTCCTGTTACTCCTTGTATCACGGTTTGTCTGTGTTATAATTAGTTCTTGTTATTCTAGGGTCACCCAGAACTAGAAAACATGAGGCGCACCTACCTGCAATATCTAGCAGATAGCAAACAAGAAGAGAGAGCGGGAGAAGTGCGGGAGCTGGAGGGAGATTACATAATGGCTGTTAACCTATATCTCCGTGCCGGACTCCCCGCTAAGGCTGCTAAACTGTGCATGAGTCAGGAACAGCTGCTGCCTGACTCTGACCTTATTACCAGGGTCACTGCTGCCCTTATTAAAGGAGACTTCTACGAAAGGGTAAAAATACTTCACTGTCTGTCATGTGCTCGCTGTGTGCTGATCTAGGTCTGTGCTCGCTCGCTGTGTGCTGATCTAGGTCTGTGCTCGCTCGCTGTGTGCTGATCTAGGTCTGTGCTCGCTCGCTGTGTGCTGATCTAGGTCTGTGCTCGCTCGCTGTGTGCTGATCTAGGTCTGTGCTCGCTCGCTGTGTGCTGATCTAGGTCTGTGCTCGCTCGCTGTGTGCTGATCTAGGTCTGTGCTCGCTCGCTGTGTGCTGATCTAGGTCTGTGCTCGCTCGCTGTGTGCTGATCTAGGTCTGTGCTCGCTCGCTGTGTGCTGATCTAGGTCTGTGCTCGCTCGCTGTGTGCTGATCTAGGTCTGTGCTCGCTCGCTGTGTGCTGATCTAGGTCTGTGCTCGCTCGCTGTGTGCTGATCTAGGTCTGTGCTCGCTCGCTGTGTGCTGATCTAGGTCTGTGCTTGCTCGCTGTGTGCTGATCTAGGTCTGTGCTCGCTCGCTGTGTGCTGATCTAGGTCTGTGCTCGCTCGCTGTGTGCTGATCTAGGTCTGTGCTCGCTCGCTGTGTGCTGATCTAGGTCTGTGCTCGCTCGCTGTGTGCTGATCTAGGTCTGTGCTCGCTCGCTGTGTGCTGATCTAGGTCTGTGCTCGCTCGCTGTGTGCTGATCTAGGTCTCTTTCTATCACAGGCTGGGAATTTGCTTGAGAAAGCAAATCATTCTCGTCGTGCGTTGGAGTGTTACTGTAGAGGCAACGCGTTTAAAAATGGTAAATAAATTTGTCGTTTTTTTTTTTTTTTTGCTGTTTCTTTCCCCTCTCTTTACTGCTCCAGTCATCCTCCCCTCTAAACTGCTTCTCCTTTCCCCTCGCTATACTGCTTATCCCTTCCCCCTCGCTCCACGCGTCCCCTCGCTGCCGCTCCACGCGTCCCCTCGCTGCGCTGCCGCTCCACGCGTCCCCTCGCTGCGCTGCCGCTCCATGCGTCCCCTCGCTGCGCTGCCGCTCCACGCGTCCCCTCGCTGCGCTGCCACTCCACCAGTCCCCTCGCTGCGCTGCCGCTCCACCAGTCCCCTCCCCTCGCTGCGCTGCCGCTCCCCGCGTCCCCTCGCTGTGCTGCCACTCCCCGCGTCCCCGCGCTGCGCTGCCACTCCCCGCGCTGCGCTGCCGCTCCCCGCGTCCCCTTGCTGCGCTGCCGCTCCCCGCGTCCCCTCGCTGCGCTGCCGCTCCCCGCGTCCCCTTGCTGCGCTGCCGCTCCCCGCGTCCCCTCGCTGCGCTGCCGCTCCCCGCGTCCCCTCGCTGCGCTGTCGCTCCCCGCGTCCCCTCGCTGCGCTGTCGCTCCCCGCGTCCCCTCGCTGCGCTGCCGCTCCCCGCGTCCCTTCGCTACGCTGCCGCTCCACGCGTCCCTTCGCTGCGCTGCCGCTCCACGCGTCCCTTCGCTGCGCTGCCGCTCCACGCGTCCCCTCGCTGCGCCGCTGCGCCACTGCTCCTAGCGTCCCCTCGCTGCGCCGCTGCTCCTAGTGTCCCTTCAATACGGAAGGACTAACCTTCTATTCTCCCCCTCTCTATAATGCTTCTTGTTTCTTTGTATCAGAGCTTCCAAGTTCAATATCTTCTAACCCAGTACAACGCGTCTGCCATCATTAAATAGTACAGTTACCTGAACATGTCTTCCCATTCTTCACCAGCTGTCGACTTGGCACGTGTGGCCTTCCCAGCAGAGGTGGTGAAGTTAGAGGAGACATGGGGAGATTATCTGGTGCAGCAGAAACAGCACGATGCAGCCATTAACCATTATATTGAGGCTGGGTGAGTAAGTAAGAGGGGCAGGTTTCTGAGTGTGGAGAAAGTAACCTCGCCACTGGGTTTTGGAGAGGCCTGCTTGCCAGCCTCTTGCTCTGTGACTATGGCCCCTGGGGTGTATTGCCTTTTAAAAACACTATTTGTGCATATTGGGACTTGGCACAATGCCCCTTTCAAACATGTGGCGGCAGCCATCTTAAATTGTCCAGCAGTGTTTTGTCGTTGAGTGTATGGAACTGTTTTGGGCATGGGACCATGTGCACAGTGGGGCAAAAATAAGATGTAATGGACCGTTTCACTTACAAGAGGATAAAACCCAGTTTAGGCGATAATCCCCTTTCCAGATGCACAGGCAGCTACTGCAAACACCATCCTCCCGACTGGAACCACACGAACACTGGAACAGCTGAACAAGAAAAGCAGACATCGGCTTACACTCTTGGCAGTCAGCATACAATCCCATTCCCCCAAAGACCGAGACGACACATCGCTTTGAGGGTTAAGCAAGAACTCTGGACTGGGACACCCAGTCTGGCTTTTATTACAACCAAGTACATACAGGACACTCCCAGGGGGAGGATGAATTTAACCAATCACATGGATGTACCTCCCACACATTTCCTCCCCTTAGATTAGCACTTAACATAATTATACCGTACACCTTTTTCCCCAATTCCTGGATGTACCCCAAATACATATGCTACACCTCCAAAACAGGTATCCCCTGATAGCCCTTATTCAGGGGGACAACATATCCAAGAATCAGGTCATTCGGATGAATGGTTCGTGAGATATGGGGTTCCAAAGATTTGACCGACCGCATGGGTAAAGTATCCGAAAACAGTTCCATGCATTTTGGCCCTGCGGTCGGTCACAAACAAGGGAATGAAAACAGGCGAATTGCCTGTGTTATAGAGCCTGGAGAGGGTTTGAATGAATTCCCTTGTTTGTGGGGTTCTTTCTACCGAACGGCGGGTCATTCGGTAGTTTCCATACGAATTTCTGGAAGTATGGAGGTCTCAGCGGTGTTTGCCTAGTCAAGTGTCCGATTTTAGTTCCAGACACTCGACGGCAAAACACCGCTGTTCGGTAGTTTAAGATGGCCGCCGCCACGTGGTTGTTTCCTGAATGGCGGCCACCCAGAGGACAAAGGATACATTACATGATTGCCAATTACCTGTTTGCAACATTGTTGCAAACGGTAATTGGAGGCACACTTATTCCTGGGTGGTCTGGTTGTTCGGTAGTTTCCTCAATACAATGAATGGAGTGATTCTACCGAACAATCAGATGAAGGCTGCATATATATATAACCCAGGTTAACTGCATACATAAATACATATACAATATACAGGCAGTACAATAGGATATGCTTCACAGTCTTAAAGGGACAGTAGTCCCAAAATGTCCATTGCTGATTTTAAAGGGCCAGTAGCAGCAATATAAATTAGTACATGCCCAAATATAGTCTTTAAAGTGCAATATGTCCAGGGGCCATAGTCAGCGGGCAGGAGGCTAGCAGCCAGGCCTCTCCAGTTCACAGTGGCGAAGCTGGTTTCGCCACATAAGACTTCCAGGAAATTCCTGAACCGATCTGGGTGATTTTTGGATATGTTGTTCACCCAGATCGGGGCTATCAGGGGATGTGTTGTATTTTGGTGTACTTTTGGGGGTTTGTAAAAATGTATGTTTTTTTTCTGTTTAGAGTTGATTGAGTTAGTCTTTGTTAATTGTATCACAGGCAGAGGGGAGGGATTGTGTACACTGTAGGGAAGTGTCTGCATGTAAGACTCTGTTTTGATTGGCTTTTGTGACTTTGTGTCCTGTGCTCCACAAGGTCCATGTGGGTGGTAACCTTGTGGGGAAAACTGTATAAAAGACAATAAATCCTCAGATCTGCTGAGTTCCTGTTTTACCCTCAACATAGAGCCTCGTCTCATGTTTGGGGGAAAAGGCTGCATCTACACTGGGGGATTGCTATACTCTGTATACTAACCTGGGCTATAATCACTAAGCTCTTTTAAGAGCTTGTTCCTGCTACGCTCTCTCGACTAGGAGAGGCCTACCCACTGGGAGCTGGATCCTGGTCTTGGGTTCAGGGTGGGTGGAGGATGGCGAGACCCCAACCAAGCTGTGCTTATGGTGTCTGGTGCGGTGCTGATGGTCCTTGGTAAGCACTGGGAGCATTGATTGACAGAGGGTCCGTCACTCTGAGTACAAGACCAATGTTTTAGGTAGGTTCAAGCCATGTTTGTAAATAGTGGGGATGGTATATTGGGACTGGGGGCCCCTAGGTCTGTGTGTAAATAGTCAGGATGGTATATTGGGATTGGGGTCCCCTGCGATGGGTACAGGGTCTGTATGTAAATAGTGGGGATGGTATATTGGGACTGGGGGCCCCTAGGTCTGTGTGTAAATAGTGGGGATGGTATATTGAGATTGGGGTCCCCTGCGATGGGTACAGGGTCTGTATGTAAATAGTGGGGATGGTATATTGGGACTGGGGGCCCCTGCGATGGGTACAGGGTCTGTATGTAAATAGTGGGGATGGTATATTGGGACTGGGGGCCCCTAGGTCTGTGTGTAAATAGTCGGGATGGTATATTGAGATTGGGGTCCCCTGCGATGGGTACAGGGTCTGTATGTAAATAGTGGGGATGGTATATTGGGACTGGGGGCCCCTAGGTCTGTATGTAAATAGTGGGGATGGTATATTGGGACTGGGGGCCCCTGCGATGGGTACAGGGTCTGTATGTAAATAGTGGGGATGATATATTGGGATTAGGGTCACCTAAAGCAGCAAAGTACAATCAAATGGCTTTTATTTCTGCTCAAATCTGCAAGATTTCTGTGTGGTTGTTTCCTGACACACTGCACATGTGATATATCGGTTTCAAAGATGGGAGCTGCTGGAGTTGTGGGGTGTGACATCAAATATACCTGCAAGCTCCATCAGCACCTCCCGGAAGAGCCCCTGGAAGAGCCTTTATTTGGCGAAACGCACGTTGGGACTGATTTAGCAGTGGTTGGCATTAAGATTAGGGATGATGCTGCAGCTATTTTCCACGACAGTTTCCATACAAGCCACCACGCTGTGATTTTAGTATGGGAGCTTTATTTAGATTCATTCTAAATTCTATTTATTTTCCTTTTTTATTTAATTATTATTCTTTTTGTTGCTGGTGGTTAGCGGGATAGGGGTTTTCTTTTTGTCATGATATACTATTTGGGGAGTCTGGGAGGTTTGGAGGTTCAGACTTTTTTAAGGGGTGCCTTCGAAGGCACGCTAGGGTATAGCTTTTGGACTATCTTTCAGTCCTCCCTCTATCCATACCCCTAGCTCCCTACGTGTATCCGTTACCTGCTACTTTGTTACCAGGTCGTATTTATTTTCTATCCCCCCCCCCCCCCCCCCATCTTTTCAGCAATATTCACACTTTTGGTTATTTTATAAACATTAGTTAGATTATTTGGGATTTATAAGTACTCTTCTTACTCACTCATGTTGGGATTTTATTATACTTATTAAAGGTTATTTTTAAATTATGGGTTGCTCCCTTATCTTTATAGAGCAGACTCGTGAGGTTTTAAACAGTCTCTGCCTCCAATTCTCCCCTTGTTCTTGTATTTACACTTATCCTTATTCATCCTGGGAATCGGGGACCAGAGCAGCCAGCCAAGGATCCTTGAACAAACAAGACAGGACACGCAATTCCCAATGGAACTAGCACACCATATTTTATTTTCACTTATGACTAGCTCCTAACTACATTACATTTAACTTATGGTGACACACTCAATCCAATCCATGTAACAACATCGTATAGTGTTATTATGAGTGCTTGTATGATTCCCCATAACATACTTCTTGTTAGTTATTGTCTTTTCCCACCCCTGTACTAGACAGCCACTAGAGCACTTCTGGGTCGTTAGGTGACTTTTTGGTCGCCTAACTGACACTGGACATCCTCATGCTATGCATGAGAACATCCAACGTCCTCTAAAATCCCATAAGAAAGCCTTGATTCAGAGGTCCTACAGAGGTTTTAGCTCCCACTCCCTGGTGGCCAGGTGGGTCAGATTGTCATACCCGTGTTCTAGTGCTGGTCTAGCTTTGAGATTGCAGGCCACCAGCGCATGCACATACTCATTCAGGACTGGTCTAGCAAGGGCCATGATTAACTTAGCAGTACTCTGCCCACAGAAATCTGAATTCTGCAGCTTAAACTCCATGTTTGGAGCCCTGCCCTGGGGTAGCTACTAGCTCTGTATGTAGATATGGTGGGGAACGTAGAGAGGAAACAGGGTTGCATCCAGGTTTTGTTTGTAAGTTGTAGGGATGATAGAGGAACACTGGGTCCCTCTGTGCTGGCTCTGTGGTCTATATCTATACTTGAAAACGAGAGAAATCTCAATGTATCTTTCCTGGTAAAATATTTTTATAAATAAATATGATAATAGTAGGGGAAGGTAAAGACTGCAGTTTTCCGTGTTGTGCATGTGTTTCTGGAATGGTCAGCCTCTTGTTTTTCCAGCTGTACGTTGAAGGCCATCGATGCAGCTCTGGCTGCCAGACAGTGGAAGAAAGCCATTCACATCCTGGAGCTTCAGGAGCCAAAGACTGCCAGCGGTTATTACCTGAAGATCGCTCAGCACTATGTCTCCGTGCAGGAATATGAGGTGAGAAAAAAGACCAGCACTATGATGTTTACTAAAATACACAGAGCAAATGAAAAAACACAAGGTAAGAGGGGGGGGGGGGGTGACAAAACGATATACTTTATTCTCCCAGTTACTTTCCTGAGTTCGGTAGATGGATCCTCTGAACACCGACCACCCCCATGGATAAGTCCATCTTTACTCTAAATTTCTAAAACCCAAATTAAATCACACTCTAAGCCTATCCGCCCAACCCTAAAATATAACCCTTATTTTAATCCAATCCCACTTCTAACTCCCAACACTTACCCTATGACAAACACTTCCTAAAAACATATACCCTACAATGGTACCCCAACCTTAAAACGAAACACCCCTCTGAGACAAAACTATATACTTTATTCTCCCCGTTACTGTCTCTGCATTCGGTAGATGGATCTACCAAACACCGACCACCACCCTGGTTCATTAACTTCAAATAAACCACAAACTTAAGTGCTCTCTCTGTGTGGCCGCCGTATAACCGAACAACACGTGCTGGAGAAAACGGCGGCAATCTGGTTGCATGAAAGCAGGCAGCGGGACTTGGTCGTCGAGTGTCTGGAACTCTAAGTTGAGCGTTCGACCTCGCGAACACTGGCCATTTCACACAAACGCCTGCTTCTTTCCACGACAATCCAGGAGAGCGCTTTTCGGTAGGATTGTTTGCACGAACAAGGCTAACAATCGCTACCTATGAGCGAGGGGAAACGTTCGTCTTTTTGTTCATTTTGGAACTCCTGAAATTGACCGACCTCTACCACTGATTCTATGGAACTAATTTGGGCAGGCGCAACGTGTGTGGTCGGTCAAAACTTTACACCGGTGGTGATTCAGCTGTGTTCGTGGGATCTGAGCGCTATTTGGACAACTTGGATCCAGGCTATCCAGGTGTGTCGAAAGTAACCTTGCCACTGGTTCTTGGAGGGGCCTGTTTGCCAGCCTCCTGCCCTGTACTTATGGCCCCTGTGATAAACTATGGCCTTTATGACTTATATGGTTTGGTATACGGAATTTACCGAATGGATTAGGGGTTTGTGTTCGTATACCGTACAAACTAACGAACACCCGCAAGTGGAGTGTGCAGCCTATTAACCTCTTTTATACACATGTAACCGCAACTTAATTGTTGATCGAGTGGGCGGTCGCCGTTCGACATATGAACATGTGGCGGCGGCCATCTTTAGCCGTGAACACACAGAGCGGTGTTTGGTCGTCGAGTGCATGGAACTCAAATCAGACTCTCGACGGCGTGAACACCGCTAAAGACATACCTTCCATTAATGTTCGGCTATAAGTATGGGAATTGAACGGCGTTCAGTGGGAGCAAGCTCCCGAACGAGAGACTTAAACTGACTGTACCCACGAACTGCAAAGTTCGGTATTTTATACTTTATTTCGTATCCACGAAATAGACTGACCGCACAGCCTGATTTCATGGAACTCTTTTTGGACAGTAATTCTTGTGCGGTCAGTCAAACTAAGACCTCCTTGGAAATCCCGAACCCCTGAACCGATCTGAGTGATTTTATAGATATGTTGTTTGCTCAGGTCAGGGCTATCATGGGATATGGGGTTACTATGGTTTTTGGAGGTACTTTTGGGGTTTTAAAAAAAATAAAAAAATGTGTGCCTGGAGATAATTGAGTAATTACAGTATCTGACTCGATTATCTCCCAGGCATAGGGGAGAGATTGCATTGTTATGTATCGGAGTGTCCTGGACCTGGTGGCCAATGTCATTGGGTTTTGTAAGTATGTTGCAGGCTACCATCCAGTCCAGGGGGGAGTGCCCATTGCATGGGGACTAGCATAAAAGGCCAGTTGTGGCTACCAATAAATCAGTTCCAGTTTACCCTCAACACAGAGCCTCGTCTAGTGCTTGTAGGGAAAAGCTATACCAGCTATAATCCCTGCTCTTGGGATTGTTCTTTTGGATTGCTCTTGGAGGTGTTGGTCCAGGGTGGAGAGGGGCAGCAAGACCCCAGCCAAGCTACGGCGGTGCTGATGGTGTCCGGTGGAATGCTGGAAGTACTCGGAGGTACTAGGAAGCAGCGATTGGCAGAGGCACCCGGTCGGGGTGCCAGGCGGTCGGTCACACTGGGGATATAATATTTGTGGGGGTTTATTGTGTATTTTTAATATTTTATGTTTTATGATTTGTAACGCTAGTGCCTGGGAGATAATTAGTTTAAGCAAAGTACACTACATTATCTCCCAGACACAGAGACCCCATGCTAGGGGTCTGTGTATAAAAGTGGGCCATCGTGCCATAATAAAACATTCCTGTTGTACCCTTCGAGTCTCGACTGATGTTTGGGTATGCAAACGATGAACTGCTGGATTTGTTCTCATGAACAACTTGGATTTCGGGCACGTACGAATCAACGTACTATGCGAACGGGCTATAATCACTAAGTCCCTAGCATTTCGGGAGTATACGAACGGACAGGGTATACTAAATACAAGGCATTCGTTACAATTGGTGGCAAGCAACGGGATTCGAATGGACCTCCCGAACACAGGAAAGCAGTGAATGGCCCAACAGTACAAATGCCTTAAGCAAAGTATGCTGCAAGATCTGCTGGAAGCTCGAGGTTGTTCGGCAAGTAATAAAAGGAGAGTAACGATCATAGTGGAACTGTTGGAGGCCGATCAAGCCAGCGAGGCAGCAGCATTAAGCAGGGAAGAGGCAGAGTTCCAGAGAGATGTGAGATGGCTCAGTATACTGGGACCAAATCCCCCACAGGAGCTGATTGTCCAGATTATGGAGCAAGTCATAGCAGCACAGATGACACGGCAGGCCAGAACAGGCATTCTGCAACAAGACACAGCATAGCTACCAGGATCTAGTAATTGAGAACAGCATAAGAAAGTTAAATATGCTGCATTTAAAAACTTTACAGATGGTGAAATGGTAATTTATGCTTATTTACAGAATTTTGAAAGTCAATGTGCTCTGAAAGACCTGGATGAGGAGAGCTGGGCAGTGATCCTGAGCAGCAAATAATCAGGCAGAGCAGTGGAAGCCTACCGGGCAGTACACGACTCAGACATACACGACTATTAGCGGGTAAGAGACATGTCACTGGCCCAGTACGCTGTAACACCCGAAGCCTACAGGAGGAAATTTTGGGGATTAAGAAAGGGGAACAAGCAGAATGGGCTTTCCATATGCACCGGGTAGCCAAGAACTGGATGCAGGGATGACAAGCAACAAAAAAGAAAATACAATATATCACCACAGTGTCAGTGAATATGGTAGAATATCAAGTATGGATACTACTTAGCTGAAAGTCCAGAAATACAGCCTCCCAAGATCGCAACCCAAACAGACGACCTGAACAATACATAGAAAGCCAACAACAGATATGCAGGATACGGCTAAGTAAATCTAGAGAGGAACATAAAAATATATATAGTGTAATACAGTAAGCACATGCAATAATGCGCTGTTTAGGAATGCACTCACAAGATTGCGTGGAATAAAGCGCTTACAAGGTGCCTCCCCCGATGTAGTGGGGGGCTGGTAGTCCACTTTCCACCTCAAGATGGTCGGTTGTACACAGGACTCCAAGATGAGTGAGGATAAAAAAACAGTGGTTTATTGATTTAAAAGGTGAACAATCACCATCAACAAAGAAGATAAAATAAGAAAAGCAATAGGTCTGATAAAATAGGAAAAGCAACAACCTTGGAAGATGCGCTACAACTGTTGCTGCTGGAGCAGTTCTTTGACCAGGCACCAGCTGAGATCAGGGACTGGGTGAGAGATCGTAAACCTGGAACCGTGGAGGAGGCAGCCCGGTTAGCAGATGAATAGCACGATGGAAGGAAGGTAGAATCAAGTGGAGGACGGACCCCCCTTCAGGCCATCCTACCCAGCGCAAAGCACTCCACCCCCACCCAGACCTGCTCCCTTCACTCCAGCACCCAATCAACACCCTTCGAATGCCCGGTGCCCTTGTACCATGAGTGTGTCAGGATCGGGTCAGGGATCCAACACGCAGAGTACAAAGAGTAGCAGATACGTATACCGGTCCTTAGAATGGCCGGACTTAACGTAGAACTACGATAGAATGGTCAGAGACAAGCCGAGGTCGAGGGAACGAGAAGACAGGTAAGCGAGAGACAAGCCGGGTCAAGGATAACAGAAAGACAGGAGAGTAAATACCAAAGCCGGGTCAAAACCAAAAGGCAAGGGAATAACAAAGCACTGTGTGACTAGGCAGACTAGAACCACGACAGGGCAATGAGTAAGTGAGAGAGCCACTGTTAAGTATCCTGGTTAGAGAGAGAAGACACGCCTCCGGCGAGTCCTGATTCGTCTCCCGAGATTTGAGTGACAGGACGTTCCGGGTTGGCGTCATGACGTCGACCTCCGGTCCTCCTGCTATAAAAGGAAGTGACTCCCTCGCGGCCGGCGTTAGCAAGACCGAGTGAACCGCGAGGGGCCGGGGAGACATGCCGTCCGGACGGATAAACTTCTAAGTCTCTACCTCTCTCAGAGGTAGAGGCTTCAGGTACCCTGACAGTACCCCCCCTCTCAGATACGCCCACCGGGCGGAAGGAGCCGGGGCGAGATGGAAAGCGGGAGTGAAATGCCCTGCGAAGGCGAGGAGCATGAACATCCTCTTGTGGTACCCAACTCCTTTCCTCAGGACCATAACCCTTCCAGTCAACCAAATATTGTACTCTCCCCCGGGAGACACGAGAATCAATAATGGAGTTAACCTCATACTCCTCCTGACCCTCCACCTGAACAGGGCGCGGAGGGGCGATTGTGGAGGAGAATCTGTTACAGATTAGAGGTTTCAGTAATGACACGTGAAAGGAGTTCGGGATGCGTAAAGTAGCTGGGAGAGCTAGACGATACGCCACTGGGTTAATTCGAGTCAAGATCCTGTAGGGACCAATATAACGAGGAGCGAATTTCATGGAAGGAACTTTAAGGCGAATATTCCTAGTACTCAACCAAACTCTATCGCCTGGAACAAAATTCGGAGCCGCCCTTCTACGTTTGTCAGCATGTTTCTTAACCAGCATAGAATTGTGTA
The DNA here is from genome assembly GCF_036172605.1 of Pelobates fuscus. Taxonomy (NCBI): domain Eukaryota; kingdom Metazoa; phylum Chordata; class Amphibia; order Anura; family Pelobatidae; genus Pelobates; species Pelobates fuscus. The sequence goes on along the minus strand of NC_086318.1, from coordinate 2,757,257 downwards.
GAAGAATCTGTCGAGTCTGATCCCACAACTTCCTCAAATTGGCCACATGGACATCAACCGACGGCACTCCTTGGGAAGGAGAAACCGAGGGAAGAATAGATGGATGAAAGCCATAGTTCATGAAGAAGGGGCTTGAATGCGTAGAGTCACAAACGAGATTGTTGTGCGCAAACTCCGCCCAAGGAATCAAACCGACCCAATCGTCCTGGTGTTCGGAAACAAAACAACGTAAGTATTGCTCAATCTTCTGGTTGGTTCGTTCGGCAGCTCCGTTAGACTGAGGATGATAGGCGGACGAAAAATTCAATTTGATGCCTAATTGAGAACAGAATGATCTCCAAAAACGTGAAACAAATTGGGAGCCTCTATCAGAAGCGATCTCCGAAGGAATCCCATGCAAGCGAAAAATCTCTTTAGCAAAGATCTCCGCCAATTCAGGAGAAGTCGGGAGTTTAGGCAAAGGTACGAAATGTGCCATCTTGGTAAACCTATCGACTACGGTGAGGATAACAGTGTGCCTTTTAGAAACAGGCAAATCCACAATAAAGTCCATTGCCACACAGGACCAAGGTTTGTCAGGAATTTCCAGAGGTTGTAGAAGGCCACAAGGAAGCGAATGCGGTAGTTTAGTTTTAGTACAGACCTCACAAACTCCGATAAAATCCTTAATATCCTTCCGTAACGAAGGCCACCAGAAATCCTTGGAGATCAAAGAATACGTCTTGCGAACACCCGGATGACCAGCCACCTTACTCTCGTGAAGACACTGTAAGAGCTCCAATTGGAGTTCAGGAGGAACGAAATGTCTGGAAGGCGGAGTCAGTCTAGGTGCCAGATGCTGCAAGCTCCTTATCTGCTCAAGCAGCGGAGAATGGACTTTGAGAGTAGTGTTAGCGATAATGTTACACTTGGGTACTATAGAGGACAAAACCGGCTCAGATACGGCAGCAGGTTCATGTTGGCGAGACAAGGCATCGGCTTTAGAATTCTTAGAACCTGGCCTATATGTGAGTACGTAGTTGAAGTGAGTGAGGAATATGGACCAACGAGCCTGTCTAGATGATAGTCGTTTAGCCTCTCCAATATAGGATAAGTTTTTATGATCTGTCAAAATAGTAACAGGATGTAAAGTACCCTCCAATAAATGTCTCCACTCCTTTAAGGCCATTATAACCGCTAGTAGTTCCCTGTCACCAATGTCATATCTGCTTTCAGTACCCGACAATTTTTTGGAAAAGTATCCACAAGGATGTAATGGTTTATCTACACCCAACCTTTGGGACAGAACGGCACCTATACCTGTCTCAGAAGCGTCAACTTCGAGTAGGAAAGGTAGTGTAGTATCAGGGTGAACTAAAATTGGTGCGGAAGCAAACAGCTCCTTGAGTGTCTTAAAAGCCAGAAGTGCTTCAGTAGACCAATTCTTAGTATCAGCCCCTTGTTTGGTCATATTGGTGATGGGAGCAATGATAGAGGAGTATCCCTTAATGAAACGTCTGTAGTAATTGGAGAAACCAATAAATCTCTGGATAGCCTTGAGACCCTTAGGTAAAGGCCAATCTAATATGGATTGGAGCTTCTCCGGATCCATTTCAAACCCCTCCCCAGAAATCACATAACCAAGAAAGGTAGTTTGGGATTGGTCAAAGCTGCATTTCTCTAATTTGCAGTATAAGCCATGCTGAAGAAGTTTGCGTAAAACCCTTCTGTCTTGTCCGTGGTGAGTTTCAATATCCCTGGAATGTATAAGTATATCATCAAGGTATACAATCACACAGTCATCTTGAAACTCCCTAAGAACCTCATTAATAAGGTCCTGAAATACCGCCGGGGCATTGCAGAGACCAAAAGGCATTACAGTATACTCATAGTGCCCATATCGAGTATTGAATGCAGTTTTCCACTCGTCTCCGTCGTGAATTCTCACCAAATTATAAGCACCTCTAAGGTCTAACTTAGTGAAAATCTTAGAACTTTTTAATCGATCAAAAAGCTCGGTGATCAAGGGAATCGGATATACATTTCTAATGGTTATCTTGTTAAGACCTCGGTAGTCAATGCAGGGTCTTAAAGAACCATCCTTCTTTTTAACAAAAAAAAATCCAGCCCCAGCAGGAGAGGAGGATCTTCTAATGAACCCCTTGTCTAGGTTTTCACGAATATACTCCTCTAGAACTAAGTTTTCATTCGTAGACAAAGGGTATACATGACCCCTGGGGGGCATAGTGCCAGAAAGTAAATTAATTTTGCAATCAAAAGGCCTATGTGGTGGTAAGGTATCAGCCTTTCCTTTGTCAAATACTGCCTTTAGATCTTGATACAAGGACGGTATCTGTACTTTGGTAGAATCGGTAGCGTTATTAAGTGCGTTGACACTACAAAGAGGTGACACTTTCTTTAAACAATTCTCTTGACAATCCTGACCCCACGAAACTATTTCCCCTGATCTCCAATCTATAACGGGGTTATGTCTCTTAAGCCAGGAGTATCCCAGGACTATGGGAACAGAAGGAGATGAAATGAGTAGTAGGGATATTTCCTCCTTGTGTAGAATACCAGTAGTTAAGTTAAGAGGTGTGGTCTCCCGGAAAATCACAGGCTCAACTAAAGGTCTACCATCAATGGCCTCAACAGCCAAGGGTGTCTTCCTTAACTGGGATGGGATAGTGTGTTTGGTGAGAAACTCTTGGTCGATAAAACTCTCAGCAGCGCCGGAGTCTATCAATGCCATAGTCTCTAAAGTTCCCTTCTCCCAAGTTAAAGAGACCGTTAATAGGAGTCTATGTTCTTTGTAGTTATGAGTAGAGGACAAAATCGAAACACCCAAGGCCTGTCCTCTAGAGAAACTTAGGTGCGAGCGTTTCCCGGACGACTGGGACAGCTCAAACGTACATGACCTCTGGCTCCACAATACATACACAGTCCCTCCCTTCTCCTGTACTGTCTCTCCTCCTCTGACAGACGAGTAAGGCCTAACTGCATAGGTTCTGAAACCTGTGGAGTCTTGGTTTCAGAAATTTGAAATGATGGTGCTAGTCTAAAGGAAGATTTACCGGTTCTATCTCGAGTATTCTGCCTCTCCCTTAGACGTTCGTCAATACGAGAGATAAAGGAAATTAAGTCTTCCAGATTCTCGGGAAGCTCTCTTGTCGCTACCTCATCAAGTATTACATCGGATAATCCATTTAAAAATACGTCTATATAGGCCTGTTCATTCCATTTTACCTCTGCCGCCAAAGACCTGAACTCTAGTGCGTAATCCACAAGTGTTTGGTTGTCTTGTCTAAGGTGCAACAGTAATCTGGCTGCATTGACCCTCCTGCCAGGAGGATCAAAAGTTCTTTTAAAAGCAGCTACAAAGGCATTATAGTTATAGACTAATGGATTATCATTCTCCCACAACGGATTAGCCCATCTCAGAGCTTTCTCAATGAGTAAGGTAATAATAAATCCCACTTTTGCCCTATCAGTAGGGTAGGAACGGGGCTGTAGCTCGAAATGGATACTGATCTGGTTCAAAAACCCACGACACCTCTCAGGAGAACCAGCATAACGTACAGGTGGGGTAACTCGGGAAGAAACACCTACAGTAGCTACCTCTAGCCCTGAACCCACAGAAGAAGCAGACGTATTACGCATCTCCTCAGGTGGATTAATAGGACGTGATAGCAGCGCCTGTAGTGCTAGAGCCATCTGATCCATCCTATGATCCATGGCGTCAAACCTAGGATCAGGAGAACCAAGCTGACAATTTGTACCTGCAGGATCCATGGCCCTGTCGTAATGTCAGGATCGGGTCAGGGATCCAACACGCAGAGTACAAAGAGTAGCAGATACGTATACCGGTCCTTAGAATAGCCGGACTTAACGTAGAACTACGATAGAATGGTCAGAGACAAGCCGAGGTCGAGGGAACGAGAAGACAGGTAAGCGAGAGACAAGCCGGGTCAAGGATAACAGAAAGACAGGAGAGTAAATACCAAAGCCGGGTCAAAACCAAAAGGCAAGGGAATAACAAAGCACTGTGTGACTAGGCAGACTAGAACCACGACAGGGCAATGAGTAAGTGAGAGAGCCACTGTTAAGTATCCTGGTTAGAGAGAGAAGACACGCCTCCGGCGAGTCCTGATTCGTCTCCCGAGATTTGAGTGACAGGACGTTCCGGGTTGGCGTCATGACGTCGACCTCCGGTCCTCCTGCTATAAAAGGAAGTGACTCCCTCGCGGCCGGCGTTAGCAAGACCGAGTGAACCGCGAGGGGCCGGGGAGACATGCCGTCCGGACGGATAAACTTCTAAGTCTCTACCTCTCTCAGAGGTAGAGGCTTCAGGTACCCTGACAGAGTGCAGCCAATCGCTGAAGTATTGTTGGGGAATGACCCAGGCTGCCTGGCATCGCATTTCAACGCTCCCCGCCCAGAGGAGACCTTACCAGTGACTACATGACTACAAGCCCGCAGGTCTTGTAGGTACTTTTGGGGATTTAAAAAAAATTGTGCCTGGAGATAATTGAGTAATTACAGTATCTGACTCGATTATCTCCCAGGCATAGGGGAGAGATTGCATTGTTATGTATCGGAGTGTCCTGGACCTGGTGGCCAATGTCATTGGGTTTTTTAAGTATGTTGCAGGCTACCATCCTGTCCAGGGGGGAGTGTCCATTGCATGGGGACTAGCATAAAAGGCCAGTTGTGGCCGAGAACCCCACCCCTTTCTGGTTTACCCCCTAAGGTTTTGAACAGGAACAGAGGGCAGACCCCACACTAGAAGGTTATAGGAAAGAAGCAGAGTCCCCCCAAGGAGATATGGAGTAGGAGAGGTTTGAGTGGGAGAAGGGGTTGTCATACAGGGTGAGAGGGGGGACGGGGAATGGAGCAGCGCAAGTGGCGAAAAGACAGCTGGAACTGTCGGGCTGAGCTACTTGCCTGCCTAGCAGGGCATCTGGATATCTGGAAGACTAAGGACTGGTTAACCCAGACCTTCTTTTGGCCCGGAATCACACAGGATTTGCTGAATTACTGTATGACCTGTGATGCCTTGCCCATAATCGTAGAACCCTTCCACCGAGTAATGGTGGACTCGAAAGGCGCCCTCAGTAAGCCCAGCACCTCGGGCAAGAAATACATTCTTACTGTGGTAGATTATGCTACTCAGTATGCGGAGGCGGTAGCCCTCTTTAATATAGAGGCTCTAGTTAAAATTTTCACTAGGGTCGGTTTCCCGCGGGAGATCTTGTCTGACCAGGGGACCCAATTTACAGCAACTGTGACCCAGCAATTGTGGCAGAGCAGCGGACTAAAGACCCTGTTTAGCTCTACGCACCATCCCCAAACAGATGCTTAAGACTTTCGCAGCCTCCTGTTGGCACTGGAAAAGGTTCCTTCCCCATCTCCTGTTTGCCTACCGCGAAGTGCCCCAGGAGTCCACAGAGTTCTCCCCCTCTCTACAGGGACCCCTGGAACTCATACGGGAGCACTGGGAGGGTGACACAGGAGAGGGAGGGATTCCTATTGTACCCTATGTTCTGGAGTTGAGGGATCGTCTGCAGGCTCTCACTGACTCTGTTAGGGAAATCTGCAGGCGGCTCAGCGGCGCCAGAAGAGGTGGTGGCATAGGAGTGCCCAAGATAGGGTCCTAGAAATAGGACATAAGGTGTTAGCGCTAAAGCAGACTATGAAAAGACAAGCTTCATGCCGACCTGGCAGGGACCCTTCTGAGTAGTGGAGCGTGTCAGCGACACTAATTACATTGTAGGGAAATGTTCAGACGAGAGGATACGACGATCCTTTCATGTGAACATGCTAAAACCCTACTTCGAGAGGACGTGACTGCAGTATGCGCACCCTCTTTCAAGGATAGTGAGAGCATTCCCCTACCTGACTTGCTCTCCCTATCTTTGGGAAGCGTAGAGCAGGTCAGCCTACGGCAGTGATGGCGAACCTATGGCACGCGTGCCACAGGTGGCACGCCGTGCCCTCTCTGTGGGCACGCGGCCACAGGTCCGCCATCACTGCAGAGTAGGCACCTGCCTACCCGAAACGGCAGGCGCCTACTCTGCTTCCGTGTCGGGAGGCAGGGGAGGGATCTGTGATGCTGATCCACTGTCCTCACGCGCGATGCTGTGTGGAGCGTTGCCGAGCGTTACCATGGCAACGCTCCACACAGCATCGCGCGGGAGGACAGGGGATCAGCATCACAGATCCCTCCCCCTGCCTCCCGACACGGAAGCACTGCCTGCCACCACCGGACCACCAGGGATGACGGTACCACCACCGGACCACCAGGGATGACGGTACCACCACCGGACCACCAGGGATGGCTGTGTCCCCCCCCCCACTTCATTAAAGGTAAGAAGGAGGGAGGGGGGGGGATACTGACACACAGCACCCCTACCCCCCCAGAAGTACCCTTACCCCCCCAGCACCACCCCTATCTCCCCAGCACCACCCCTATCTCCCCAGCACCACCCCTATCTCCCCAGCACCACCCCTACCCCCCCCCCCCCAGCACCACCCCTACCCCCCCAGCACCACCCCACCCCCCACAGCACCCCTACCCCCCACAGAAGTACCCTTACCCCCCAGCACCACCCCTATCTCCCCAGCAGCACCCTACCCCCCACGCAGCACCCTACCCCCCACAGCACCACCCCACCCCCCAGCAGCACCCTACCCCCCCAGCAGCACCACCCCACCCCCCCAGCAGCACCCATACCCCCAGAAGTACCCCTACCACCCCAGCAGTACTCCTACTCCCCCACAACAGTACCCCTACCACCCCCAGAAGTACCCCTACCCCCCCAGCAGTACTCCTACTCCCCCACAACAGTACCCCTACCCCCCCAGCAGTACTCCTACTCCCCCACAACAGTACCCCTACCACCCCAGCAGTACCCCTACCCCCAGCAGTACCCCTACCACCCCCAGCAGTACCCCTACCACCCCCAGAAGTACCCCTACCCCCAGCAGTACCCCTACCCCCCTCAGCAGTACCCCTACCACCCCCAGCAGTACCCCTACCACCATCCGCAGTACCCCTACCTCCCCCCACACACAGCACCCCTTCCCCCCACACACAGTACCCCTACCCCCCACAGCACCCCTACCCCCCACACACAGTATCCCTACCCCCCACAGAAGTACCCATACCCCGCCAGCAGTATCCCTCCCCCCCAGCAGTACCCCTACCCCCCCACAGCACCCGTCTCACACACACACACACACACAGCACCCCTCATACACACACACACAGCACCCCTCATACACACACACACAGCACCCCTCATACACACACACACACACAGCACCCCTCATACACACACACACAGCAACCCTCATACACACATACAACACCCCCACACACGCACCCCCCCCACACACACACACACACCCCCCACACACACCCCCCCCACACACACGCCCCCCCACACACACGCCCCCCCCACACACACACGCACCCCCCCCCCACACACACACGCAATTGCCGTGTTGGGACTTTAAGGAAAAACAAGTTGGCATGTATTGCGGTTTGGGCACTCTGGATCAAAAAGGTTCGCCATCACTGGCCTAGGGGAAAACTGAACCCCTCTCCAGGGATACTGGGAAATGTTCTCCTCCTCTCACCAGTACATCTCCGCTGCCGTCCACCGAGTTGAGACCAAGGGATAAACTCCACTACAACAACAACCTTACCGTATCCCTGAAACAGCTATAGAGAACATGCTGAAAGAGATTAACAACATGTTAAAGATAGGGTCATAGAGCCATCCCAGAGCCCCTGGGACCTTTTAGCGGATGGCTGACAGGCTTTGGAGGGATTTCAGGACTTTGCATGTGCGTATTCAGACGACATAGCCATCTACAGCCGCACATGGGAGGATCACTGTACACACCTATCTATGGTACTTGAGAGAATTCAAGCAGCAGGCTCACCTTGAAGCCAGACAAGTACCATGTCGGTATGGCCGAGGTACAGTATCTTGGCCATAGGGTAGGTTCTGGCAAACAGCGGCCAACTGGCCACAACTTCGTACTAAGATGCAGGTGTTAGCCTTTCTAGGGACCGCAGGCTACTACCGCAAGTTTGGCCCTTGCCAAGCCCCTCACTGACCTGACTAGTGTGGTCCCCGGAGTGCAAGGCCGCCTTTCAAAACCTGAAGTCAGCACTGTGCGAAGCCCCTGTGTTGGCCGCCGCAACCCATACTAAAATGTTTCTTGTTCTCACAGAGTCCTCCATGTTTGGGCTGGGAGCCGTATTAAGCCAAGTGGGGGGCCAACGCAATCGAGCACTCGGGGGCATACCTCAGCCAGACACTGTTACCCAGGGAAGTCCACTATGCCACTGTGGAAAAAATATGTTTGACTCTAGTATGGGCATTAAAGAAACTGCAATCCCCTCATCTGGCTGAACAGGGTTGCCAGGGATAACAGAAAAGTAGATACAAGGTGTGATAAACCACAACTATTTTAAAAAGGGGGGCAGCTACATACATATAACAAGCGTCTGAAACTGAGTGGAAGCTCAGGGATAACCCCCATCTGCTGCGCTGGAGCCTGGCCCTTCAACCCTACAATTTTACCATGCAGTACAGGCTAGGCAAACAGAACGGCAATGCTGATGGATTATCAAGGCAAACAGAATTGGAACCGTAATTTATTCCCCCAGATATCCCAAAGCCAACCCGTCGGGGTGTAGGCGGGTATGCCGCACCATGGAAGTGGTATACTTTATTCTCCCAGTTACTTTCCCTGCGTTCGGTAGATGGATTTACCGAACACCGACCACCTACCGGCTCATTAACTTCAAATAAACCACAAACTTAAGTGCTCTCTCTGTGTGGCCACCGTTCGTATAACCAAACAACACGTGCTGGAGAAAACGGAGGCCATCTTGTTGCACGAAAGCAGGCAGCAGGACTTGGTCGTCGGGTGTCTGGAACTCTAAGTCGGGCACTCAACCTTGCGAACACCGGCCAAACTTCTTTCCAAACCTCTTTCCACGACAAGCCAGGAGAGCGCTGTTTGGTAGGATTGTTTGCACGAAGAAGGTGAACAAACACTACCTATGAGCCAGGGGAACCGTTCGTCTTTTTGTTCATTTTGGAACTCCCGAAATTGACCGCTACACGTGCAGTCAGTCAGGCACTTAAGTTTGTGGTTTATTTGAAATTAATGATCCAGGAGGGTGGTCGTGTTTGGTAGATCCATCTACCGAATGCAGGGAAAGTAACTGGGAGAATAAAGTATATAGTTTTGTCACAGGGGGTGTTTAGTTTTAAGGTTGGGGTACCACTGTAGGGTTTGTTTGTAGGAAGTGTTTGTCTTAGGGTAAGTGTTGTGAGTTAGAATTGGGATTGGATTAAAATAAGGGTTATGTTTTAGGGTTGGGAGGATGGGCTTAGAGTGTGATTTAATTTGGGTTTTAGAAATTCAGAGTAAAGATGGACTTATCTACAGGTACCCTCTGAGTCTAGGTTTCTTTAACCGTACAGGTAGAGGTACACTGTTTGGGCACACACAAGTTAGCAGAGATATGCAGACTTTTTTATTTTTTATTTAAATTCTTTATTTTCTGTTGTGCATGGTATAACAGTAGGCTTACTCAGACACAATAGCAGTCGTAAGCTTAGATATGCAGACTTTAATCAGGAAAGAAACGGCATTCCTGATTAAAAACTGTGTATCTTGGATAACTTGTTTGTGTCCGGAAAATTTCAGACCCTTTCTGACTCTCTCAGACTAATTCACTACTGTCCAAATGGTACAAAGCCATCCAGCTGTATGAGGAGCCAATTAGACTGCAAACTCTGGACATCCGGACAACAAATACAAATCTGGGCAAATGTTGTAGATTTGCTTGGGCAGACTGAATTACGACAGTATTTGTATTTAATATGAGTTATATGACAATATGTCAAAATTCAGTAGTTTTCAACGTGTTTTGTCCATCCTGCCAAAATATGGTCTTTAGTGGATAACCCATCCCACTTCCCTGACTGCACCGTCCTGGGCCGCTCGCTGCATGTCCTGTGTCTCTGACCCCTCAGATTAAATGTTGTGGTTTCCTACAGGTGGCTGAGCAGCTGTTTATAAAATCTGGAAGATCCAAAGATGCTGTAGATATGTACACGCAAGCGGGCCGCTGGGAGGAGGCACACACAGTTAGTATTTATAGAACACATAGGCAGTTGTGTGAAGTAATATCGGGGGTGCGGTAGTTGTGTGAAGTAATGTCGGGGGTGCGGTAGTTGTGTGAAGTAATGTCGGGGGTGCGGTAGTTGTGTGAAGTAATGTCGGGAGTGCGGTAGTTGTGTGAAGTAATGTCGGGGGTGCGGTAGTTGTGTGAAGTAATGTCGGGAGTGCGGTAGTTGTGTGAAGTAATGTCGGGGGTGCGGTAGTTGTGTGAAGTAATGTCGGGAGTGCGGTAGTTGTGTGAAGTAATGTCGGGGGTGCGGTAGTTGTGTGAAGTAATGTCGGGGGTGCGGTAGTTGTGTGAAGTAATGTCGGGGGTGCGGTAGTTGTGTGAAGTAATGTCGGGGGTGCGGTAGTTGTGTGAAGTAATGTCAGGGGTGCGGTAGTTGTGTGAAGTAATGTCGGGGGTGCGGTAGTTGTGTGAAGTAATGTCGGGGGTGCGGTAGTTGTGTGAAGTAATGTCGGGAGTGCGGTAGTTGTGTGAAGTAATGTCGGGAGTGCGGTAGTTGTGTGAAGTAATGTCGGGGGTGCGGTAGTTGTGTGAAGTAATGTCGGGGGTGCGGTAGTTGTGTGAAGTAATGTCGGGAGTGCGGTAGTTGTGTGAAGTAATGTCGGGAGTGCGGTAGTTGTGTGAAGTAATGTCGGGGGTGCGGTAGTTGTGTGAAGTAATGTCGGGGGTGCGGTAGTTGTGTGAAGTAATGTCGGGGGTGCGGTAGTTGTGTGAAGTAATGTCGGGGGTGCGGTAGTTGTGTGAAGTAATGTCGGGAGTGCGGTAGTTGTGTGAAGTAATGTCGGGGGTGCTGTAGTTGTGTGAAGTAATGTCTGTGGTACGCTAGCTGTATGTCGTAATGTCGGTGGAGTGCTAGCTGTGTGTCGTAATGTCGGTGGTGTGCTAGCTGTGTGTCGTAATGTCGGGGAATTACATTTGTCTTTTTCTATTCAAGCTGGCATTAAAGTGTATGGAGGTGGATGAAGTGTCGGCACTGTATATCACACAGGCCAAGGAGTTGGACAAACTGGGCAAATTTAAAGAGGCAGAAAGGTACTGTCAGAAATATATGTAGATGTATATACCTGATAATTTTGTTCACGGAAAAAGGAATGTAAGATTTTATTGATTAAATTCCAGCCACTATAACCATTATAGCCTGCTGTAGAATGATGTGAGGACTACCATGGCACCTTTCCCCAAAAATGGGGCAAATTGTTTTACAACAGTTTGCTTTCTTACCTGGTCCTACCGGGTGCTGAAAGATCCAGGATGGCAGCCAAGCCACATCTGGCTTCTGCAGAGCTGCTGTTGTCGATCCTGCCCGTCATTTGTTGGCTGGAGTGTCATTTGATTGATCTCGGCCAATAATCTTAGCCTTCTGTTATAATATAATAATATGCAGAGAATATCATTAGCCGTCCTTGAACAAGACTTCTAGGCTGACTAATGTCTCCAGCAGCAGAGGGGTTGAACTCTGTATATGCAGCATTTCGCAGCACATACAGAAAGCAGGCACCATGACCACCTCATATCATTAAAGTGGTCATAGTGGTTAGAGTAACCCTTTAAGGATGTTTTGTTAACATTTTAGAGTAAAGCCCCTACACACACACACACACCCCATTTAATACCCTACTTATATATATACACACACACACACACACAGCATTTAATACCCTACTTATATACACACACACCCCATTTAATACCCTACTTATACACACACACACACACCCCATTTAATACCCTACTTATATACACACACACACACACAGCATTTAATACCCTACTTATATACACACACTGCATTTAATACCCTACTTATATACACACACCCACACAATGCATTTAATACCCTACTTATATACACACACCCACACACTGCATTTAATACCCTACTTATATACACACACCCACACACTGCATGTAATACCCTACTTATATACACACAGCATTTAATACCCTACTTATATATACACACACACACACACAGCATTTAATACCCTACTTATATATACACACACACACAGCATTTAATACCCTACTTACACACACACACACACACAGCATGTAATACCCTACTCATATATATATATATATATATATACACACACACAGCATTTAATACCCTACCTACACAAACACACACTGCATTTAATACCCTACTTATACACACACACACACACACACACACACACACTGCATTTAATACCCTACTTATACACACACACACACACACACACACACTCTGCATTTAATACCCTACTTATATACACACACTGCATTTAATACCCTACTTATATACACACACACTGCATTTAATAACCTACTTATACACACACACACACACACACACACACACTGCATTTAATACCCTACTTATATACACACACTGCATTTAATACCCTACTTATATACACACACCCACACAATGCATTTAATACCCTACTTATATACACACACCCACACACTGCATTTAATACCCTACTTATATACACACACCCACACACTGCATGTAATACCCTACTTATATACACACACACAGCATTTAATACCCTACTTATATATACACACACACAGCATTTAATACCCTACTTACACACACACACACACACACACAGCATGTAATACCCTACTTATACACACACACACCATGTAATACCCTACTTATATACACACACACACACAGCATTTAATACCCTACTTATATACACACACACACACACACAGCATTTAATACCCTACTCATATATATATATATATATATACACACACACAGCATTTAATACCCTACCTACACAAACACACACTGCATTTAATACCCTACTTATATACACACACACACACACTGCATTTAATACCCTACTTACACACACACACACACACTGCATTTAATACCCTACTTATACACACACACACACACACACACACACTGCATTTAATACCCTACTTATATACACACACACACACACTGCATTTAATACCCTACTTATATACACACACACAGCATTTATTACCCTACTTATACACACACACACATACAGCATTTATTACCCTACTTATATATACACACACACACAGCATTTAATACCCTACCTACACACACAGCATTTAATACCCTACCTACACACACAGCATTTAATACCCTACCTACACACACACAGCATGTAATACCCTACCTACACACACACAGCATGTAATACCCTACCTACACACACACAGCATGTAATACCCTACCTACACACACAGCATGTAATACCCTACCTACACACACAATATGTAATACCCTACCTACACACACACAGCATGTAATACCCTACCTACACACACACAGCATGTAATACCCTACCTACACACACACAGCATTTAATACCCTACTTATACACACACACACACACACATACAGCATTTAATACCCTACTTATACACACACACATATACAGCATTTTATACCCTTCTTATACACACAAGTGATGTTTTGTACAAATCAGTTATTCCTGTATAACGAAGTACTCACTTTATTAATACATATATAACAGGATCTTCATATTGCAGCCTTCTTACACAGGGTTTTTGCAGCCGCCATTTTAAATCCCTCGAACAATCCACCAACTACCAACAGGAACAGGATTAAAGAACCAAAAGAAAGGAAGTGCATCATTCACAGCCAACAACAGCCCATACATCACAATACATACACTCACACACTCATACACAGCCCAACCGCCCATACATCACAATACATACACTCACACACTCATACACAGCCCAACCGCCCATACATCACAATACATACACTCACACACTCACACACTCATACACAGCCCAACCGCCCATACATCACAATACATACACTCATACACTCACACACTCATACACAGCCCAACCGCCCATACATCACAATACATACACTCACACACAGCCCAACCGCCCATACATCAAAATACATACACTCATACACTCACACACTCATACACAGCCCAACCACCCATACATCACTGTAACGGACCGTTTCACTTACAAGAGGATAAAACCCAGTTTAGGCGATAATCCCCTTTCCAGATGCACAGGCAGCTACTGCAAACACCATTCTCCTGACTGGAACCACACGAACACTGGAACAGCTGAACAAGAAAAGCAGACATCGGCTTACACTCTTGGCAGTCAGCATACAATCCCATTCCCCCAAAGACCGAGACGACACATCGCTTTGAGGGTTAAGCAAGAACTCTGGACTGGGACACCCAGTCTGGCTTTTATTTCCAACTCACACATACAGGCCACACCCAGGGGGAGGCATAAAAGAACCAATGACATAGATGTTACCTCCCACACATCCCCTCCCCTTAGTGTGACACATAATCCCATTATGCATACAGAGTAAAATATACTTTTACACAACTTTCATAACTTTAAAACCATACATCACATTCACATAAAAATACATATCCACAATCAATCCATTCAGGGGAACAACATATTAAAAAATGGCATGAATCCGACCAGGGGTTTAAAAGTTACTAAAAGTATCTTTTGGGCCCTGGCTTGCAGCATGGCACAATCTGGCTCAAACAGAAGTAAAACATCCCCCACAATGCATCCCGGCTTCCTCCCTTCTGCCCTGGAGATAATTGGAGAAGTAATCCAATTATCTAGGACTAGAGTCAGACTCCATTAACCACATGGTTGCAAAAAGACAGTAAAAGACATAAAATTACATACTGATACATTTAACACATAAAACACCCATTTCTACATATCCCCAGTTTAACTGAACACATAAATACCTACATAATATTTAAGACAGTATTACTGTGATATGTTACAAAGTCTTAAAGGGACATTAGTCCCAAAAGTCCCAATATGTCCATCGCTGATTTTAAAGGGCCAGTAGCAGCAATATAAATTATTACATGCCCAAATATAGTGTTTATAGAGCAATATGTCCATGGGCCGTAGTCGCAGGGCAGGAGGCTAGCAGCCAGGCCTCTCCAGTTCACAGTGGCGAAGCTGGTTTCGCCACATTTCTCCCCTTTGCCAATTAGACTAACAGGGTACCTGACTTTCTGCCGGTCAGTGCCCTGGTTAGTCCAGCAACCCACCCACGAAACAGAAATAACAGAGCAGCCCACCCACACTAACCGGTTACTACATCTGGGTGAGGAAGGATTTTGTCCAAGTTCTGGTGTTTCACCACTGCTGTGTGGGAGACGGGTAGGCTGCCTTGGTGGGTTGCTGAGGGGGCAGAGACCAGCGGTACTCTGTCCTGTTGCCAGCACTACCACGGGAGTAGTCTGGTGGGCGCCTGGTTGCTGGAGACTGGCTGTCTCCCCTTTAGATCCATCACACTGAGGCTGGGGAACAGGACCGACCGGCCCTATCCCTTGTGCTGTAAGTGCAGAGACTACGGTCCCATCTGCACAGTTGTGGGGCTTAACATCTCCCCTTGGTGGGTTAGGTTGCCGTGGGAGAGAGGGTGTAACAAGTTCCTCTCTCTGGATGGCAAACTGCCGCTGGGGAGAAAGGATGGCACCTTCTGCTCCCTGGGGTACACACTGCCGCTGGGGAGGAAGGACGACACCATCAGCTCCCTGGGGTACACACTGCCGCTGGGGAGGAAGGATTGCACCTTCTGCTCCCTGAGGTACACACTGCCGCTGGGGAGGGAGGACGCTGCTCTCCTCTCCCTTCACCTCACACTGCCTTCCTGGCACATCACTTTGTTGCTGGGGGGCAGGAACAACAACCTCTGCCCCCTGTAACTCAGCCTGCCGCTGGGGAGGATGGACGACACCATCAGCTCCCGGAGACACACACTGCCGCTGGGGAGGGAGGACGCTGCTCTCCTCTCCCTTTACTTCACACTGCCTTCCTGGCATATCACTTTTCTGCTGGGGGGCAGGAACAACAACCTCTGCCCCCTGTAACTCAGCCTGCCGCTGGGGAGGAAGGACGACACCTTCATCTCCCTGGGACACACACTGCCGCTGGGGAGGAAGGACGACACCTTTAGCTCCCTGGGACTTACTCTGCCGCTGGGGAGGATGGACGACACCATCAGCTCCCTGGGTGACACACTGCCGCTGGGGATCTGGGCCGACTGCCCAGCCTCCCTGTAGGGCCGGTAGAGAGACCTCGGTCCCATCTCCACCTGCCTGTTGTGGTTCCTCACAGGACCAATCTATGAGGACCCCTACTTCGGGTTCTTCCTGCCGCCTCGGGGGGGGGGCGGCTAACCTCCTCGGATGCAGCCTCTACTCTGCTGCTGTACCACTCTTCCTGCTCATCATACTCTTCGTCCATCTTTGAGTTTTGCTCAGCCATGACCTGGTTCCAGATCCCCTGGAATGTGTCCATGGATATATAACCCCCATACTGGGCCACTTGCTGCCTCACCTTGGCCATAAAATCATCTTCAGCGTCAGAGCCTTCCATACTTGTCTGCTCCAAGTCGCTGGATACCTCTGCTGCCAGGGGCGCTGCACGAATGCTAACGTTGCCCTCAATTTGTAACTCCAAAGAATTGGTGTTCTGTAGCTGTCCTTCTGGCTGTGGGAACAATCCCGCAGCTTGTTGGTTCCTCTGCGTCGTTCGCAGCATGAGGTACGCCTGTACATCGTTGTAGACCCGGTCTGCCATCCGCTCCGCTCGGGCTGGTGAGAATAGAGCCATCCTGCTCCTATATTCCCTGGCAAACTAAGATTCCTCTTCCTCCCTCGGAGGTGCTGCAGCAGCTGCGACTCTGTCTCCTTCCATTTTCCTGATTTCCTTTGTAGATAGGGTCGCTGTACGGATACTAGCGTTGCCCTCAATTTGTAATCCAGAAATGGTGTTGTCTGTAGCTGTCCCTCTGGTTGTAGGAACGATCCCGCCGCTTGCCACCAATTGTAACGGACCGTTTCACTTACAAGAGGATAAAACCCAGTTTAGGCGATAATCCCCTTTCCAGATGCACAGGCAGCTACTGCAAACACCATTCTCCCGACTGGAACCACACGAACACTGGAACAGCTGAACAAGAAAAGCAGACATCGGCTTACACTCTTGGCAGTCAGCATACAATCCCATTCCCCCAAAGACCGAGACGACACATCGCTTTGAGGGTTAAGCAAGAACTCTAGACTGGGACACCCAGTCTGGCTTTTATTTCCAACTCACACATACAGGCCACACCCAGGGGGAGGCATAAAAGAACCAATGACATAGATGTTACCTCCCACACATCCCCTCCCCTTAGTGTGACACATAATCCCATTATGCATACAGAGTAAAATATACTTTTACACAACTTTCATAACTTGAAAACCATACATCACATTCACATAAAAATACATATCCACAATCAATCCATTCAGGGGAACAACATATTAAAAAATGGCATGAATCCGACCAGGGGTTTAAAAGTTACTAAAAGTATCTTTTGGGCCCTGGCTTGCAGCATGGCACAATCTGGCTCAAACAGAAGTAAAACATCCCCCACAATGCATCCCGGCTTCCTCCCTTCTGCCCTGGAGATAATTGGAGAAGTAATCCAATTATCTAGGACTAGAGTCAGACTCCATTAACCACATGGTTGCAAAAAGACAGTAAAAGACATAAAATTACATACTGTCCATCGCTGATTTTAAAGGGCCAGTAGCAGCAATATAAATTATTACATGCCCAAATATAGTGTTTATAGAGCAATATGTCCATGGGCCGTAGTCGCAGGGCAGGAAGCTAGCAGCCAGGCCTCTCCAGTTCACAGTGGCGAAGCTGGTTTCGCCACAATCACAATACATACACTCATACACTCACACACTCATACACAGCCCAACCGCCCATACATCACAATACATACACTCACACACTCATACACTCATACACAGCCCAACCACCCATACATCACAATACATACACTCACACACTCATACACAGCCCAACCGCCCATACATCACAATAAATACACTCATACACTCACACACTCATACACAGCCCAACCACCCATACATCACAATACATACACTCATACACTCACACACTCATACACAGCCCAACCGCTCATACATCACAATACATACACACACTCACACACTCATACACTCATACACAGCCCAACCACCCATACATCACAATACATACACTCATACACTCACACACTCATACACAGCCCAACCGCCCATACATCACAATAAATACACTCATACACTCACACACTCATACACAGCCCAACCACCCATACATCACAATACATACACTCATACACTCACACACTCATACACAGCCCAACCACCCATACATCACAATACATACACTCATACACTCACACACTCATACACATCCCAACCACCCATACATCACAATACATACACTCATACACTCACACACTCATACACAGCCCAACCACCCATACATCACAATACATACACTCATACACTCATACACTCATACACAGCCCAACCGCCCATACATCACAATACATACACTCACACACTCACACACGCATACACAGCCCAACCGCCCATACATCACAATACATACACTCATACACTCACACATTCATACACAGCCCACAATACATACACTCATCCACTCACACACTCATACACAGCCCAACCGCCCATACATCACAATACATACACTCACACACTCATACACAGCCCAACCGCCCATACATCACAATACATACACTCATACACTCATACACTCATACACAGCCCAACCACCCATACATCACAATACATACACTCACACACTCATACACAGCCCAACCGCCCATACATCACAATACATACACTCATACACTCATACACTCATACACAGCCCAACCACCCATACATCACAATACATACACTCACACACTCATACACAGCACAGCCCATACACTCATACACAGCCCAACCACCCATACATCACAATACATACACTCATACACTCACACACTCATACACAGCCCAACCGCCCATACATCACAATACATACACTCACACACTCACACTCTCATACACAGCCCAACCGCCCATACATCACAATACATACACTCATACACACACACACACTCATACACAGCCCAACCACCAATACATACACTCATACACTCACACACTCATACACATCCCAACCACCCATACATCACAATACATACACTCATACACTCACACACTCATACACAGCCCAACCACCCATACATCACAATACATACACTCATACACTCATACACAGCCCAACCGCCCATACATCACAATACATACACTCACACACTCACACACGCATACACAGCCCAACCGCCCATACATCACAATACATACACTCACACACTCATACACAGCCCAACCGCCCATACATCACAATACATACACTCATACACTCATACACAGCCCAACCACCCATACATCACAATACATACACTCACACACTCACACACTCATACACAGCACAGCCCATACACTCATACACAGCCCAACCACCCATACATCACAATACATACACTCACACACTCACACTCACACTCTCATACACAGCCCAACCGCCCATACATCACAATACATACACTCATACACACACACACTCATACACAGCCCAACCACCAATACATACACTCATACACTCACACACTCATACACATCCCAACCACCCATACATCACAATACATACACTCATACATTCACACACTCATACACAGCCCAACCACCCATACATCACAATACATACACTCATACACTCATACACAGCCCAACCGCCCATACATCACAATACATACACTCACACACTCACACACGCATACACAGCCCAACCGCCCATACATCACAATACATACACTCATACACTCACACATTCATACACAGCCCACAATACATACACTCATCCACTCACACACTCATACACAGCCCAACCGCCCATACATCACAATACATACACTCACACACTCATACACAGCCCAACCGCCCATACATCACAATACATACACTCATACACAGCCCAACCACCCATACATCACAATACATACACTCATACACTCACACACTCATACACAGCCCAACCGCCCATACATCACAATACATACACTCACACACTCACACTCTCATACACAGCCCAACCGCCCATACATCACAATACATACACTCATACACACACACACACTCATACACAGCCCAACCACCCATACATCACAATACATACACTCACACACTCATACACAGCCCAACCGCCCATACATCACAATACATACACTCACACACTCATACACAGCCCAACCGCCCATACATCACAATACATACACTCACACACTCATACACAGCCCAACCGCCCATACATCACAATACATACACTCACACACTCATACACAGCCCAACCGCCCATACATCACAATACATACACTCATACACTCACACACTCATACACAGCCCAACCGCCCATACATCACAATACATACACTCATCCACTCACACACTCATACACAGCCCAACCGCCCATACATCACAATACATCCACTCATCCACTCACACACTCATACACAGCCCAACCGCCCATACATCACAATACATACACTCATACTCTCATACACTCACACACTGCCCAACCGCCCATACATCACAATACATACACTCACACACTCACACACTCATACACAGCCCAACCGCCCATACATCACAATACATACACTCACACACTCATACACAGCCCAACCGCCCATACATCACAATACATACACTCATACACTCACACACTCATACACAGCCCAACCGCCCATACATCACAATACATACACTCATACACTCACACACTCATACACAGCCCAACCGCCCATACATCACAATACATCCACTCATCCACTCACACACTCATACACAGCCCAGCCGCCCATACATCACAATACATACACTCATACACTCACACACTCATACACAGCCCAACCACCCATACATCACAATACATACACTCATACACTCATACACTCACACACAGCCCAACCGCCCATACATCACAATACATACACTCACACACTCACACACTCATACACAGCCCAACCGCCCATACATCACAATACATACACTCACACACTCATACACAGCCCAACCGCCCATACATCACAATACATACACTCATACACTCACACACTCATACACAGCCCAACCGCCCATACATCACAATACATACACTCATACACTCACACACTCATACACAGCCCAACCGCCCATACATCACAATACATACACTCACACACTCATACACAGCCCAACCGCCCATACATCACAATACATACACTCACACACTCACACATTCATACACAGCCCAACCGCCCATACATCACAATACATACACTCATACACTCACACACTCATACACAGCCCAACCGCCCATACATCACAATACATACACTCACACACTCACACACTCATACACAGCCCAACCGCCCATACATCACAATACATACACTCATACACACACACACTCCTACACAGCCCAACTGTCCATACACCACAATACACAAACTCATACACTCATACACAGCCCAACAGTCCATACATCACACATAATATACACAGTACAGTTACAGATACATTGTTAAACATATAATATACACAGCCTGTAACAACACCCCCAGGCATAAAAGGGGTTAAACAGCCGTTTAGGAGATATTCCCTTCCAGATATATAGGCAACAAATGTAGACAACAATCCACTCAAACATATGAATGCTGTAAGCAGCCGAATAGGAAAAACCATACGAAAGGTTTACACTCCTAGCAGTCGAACTGGAACAGCATACAATAAACCTCCCCCCTCCCCCTCCCCCTCCCCCTCCCCCTCCCCCTCCCCCTCCCCCTCCCCCTCCCCCTCCCCACCCCCCCTCAAAGAACGAGACAAGGCTACATGTTGAGCGTCAAGCAGGAACAGACTGAGCTGTGTCTCTATTGGCCTTATATACACATTTCACAGGCAAAGTCCCACCCACAGGGTTTTGTGGAACATCCAATCAAAACATACAACACAGATAAACACTCCCGCAATGACATCACAACCCCTCCTCTCTATCCTGGAGATAACTGGGAAGTAAAAGGCAAAACTCCATTAAGCACATGGCAGTAAAATACAATAAAATATACAAGGTTACATTTATTACATGAAATACAGACATGCAACATATCCCCAGATAGCTTAGGTCTGAGCGCACATTATTACTAAATGGCGCTCAGACCACACACATACAGTTCAATTGCCCTCGAGCCAAAGTCTTTTATTACACGAATAGGCTCCATGGCATAGCTATCTGGGTTAAATGAGTTAATTTAGTAAATCCGTGAATGAACCGGCCGCGTGTGAATTGCAGACTGCTGCCATCCAGTGTTCAGTATGCGTAGACGCGGCCACCCGGTATAGTCAATTAAGCTGCGGTTAACCGCGGCTTCTGGGCGGTCAATTGGCGGTGCTCGCCGGCTTCTGGGGGGCCAATTAACGGCGCCTGCCAGCTAACCGCGGCTGGGAGGCCAATAGACGGCTGTTTGATAGAATCTACCGAACACCCGGGCAGAAATACATGAATAGACCTTCTGCATAGGAAGATAAAGTATTTAAATGCCGGTCCATAGTCAAAAGGCAGCAGGCAGGCAACCAGGCTCCTCCAATGCACAGTGGCAAGATTGGTCTCATCACACAGCCCAACAGTCCATACATCACAATACACAAACTCATACAGTCATACACAGCCCAACCACCCATACATCACAATACACAAACTCATACACAGCCCAACAGTCCATACATCACACCCTACTTACACACACACCATTTAATACCCTACCTACACACACACACACACCGCGTTTAATACCCTACTTGCACACACAGCATTTAATACCATACCTACACACACACACACCTCATTTATTACCCTGCCTACACACACACAGCATTTAAAGGGACACTATAGTCACCTGAACAACTTTAGCTTAATGAAGCCGTTTTGGTGTATAGAACATGCCCCAGCAGCCTCACTGCTCAATCCTCTGCCATTTAGGAGTTAAATCCCTTTGTTTATGAACCCTAGTCACACCTCCCTGCATGTGACTTGCACAGCCTTCCATAAACACTTCCTGTAAAGAGAGCCCTATTTAGGCTTTCTTTATTGCAAGTTCTGTTTAACTAAGATTTTCTTATCCCCTGCTATGTTAATAGCTTGCTAGACCCTGCAAGAGCCTCCTGTATGTGATTAAAATTCAATTTAGAGATTGAGATATATCTGTTTGAAAGTGAAACCAGTTTTTTTTTTTCATGCAGGCTCTGTCAATCATAGCCAGGGGAGGTGTGGCTAGGGCTGCATAAACAGAACTAAAGTGATTTAACTCCTAAATGACAGTGAATTGAGCAGTGAAATTGCAGGGGAATAATCTATAAACTAAAACTGCTTTATTTAGCTAAAGTAATTTAGGTGACTATAGTGTTCCTTTAATACCCTACCTACACACACACATGGCATTTAATACCCTACCTACACACACACATGGCATTTAATACCCTACCTACACACACACGGCATTTATTACCCTACCTACACACACACGGCATTTATTATCCTGCCTACACACACACGGCATTTAATACCCTACCTACACACACACATGGCATTTAATACCCTACCTACACACACACTCACACACACAGCATTTAATACCCTACCTACACACACACACACACACACATACAGCATATAATACCCTACCTACACACACAGCATTTAATACCCTACTTATACACACGGCATTTAATACCCTACTTACACACACACACACACACACACATACAGCATATAATACCCTACCTACACACTCACATGGCATTTAATACCCTACCTACACACACACGGCATTTAATACCCTATTTATACACACAGCATTTAATACCCTACCTACACACACACACACACAGCATTTAATACCCTACCTACACACACACACGCCATTTAATACCCTACTTATACACATGGCATTTAATACCCTACTTACACACACACATACAGCATATAATACCCTACCTACACACTCACATGGCATTTAATACCCTACCTACACACACACGGCATTTAATACCCTACTTATACACACAGCATTTAATCCACTACTTATACACACACACACACACCCTACCTACACACAGCATTTAATACCCTAACTACGCGCACACACACACACCGCATTTAATACCCTACCTCCCCACTCACACTTCCAGACACACTGTTTGATGCCCGAGCCACCTTACTGCCAACACATTGTTCAATTGCGCCATCATACAGTTGTGCTCAAAAGTTTACATACCCTTGGAGAATTGGTAAAATATGTACCATCTTAAAGAAAACATGAGTGAACAGGCAAGACATCTTTCTTTTATTTATTATGGGATTCATATTCAACTGTAGGTTATAACAGAATGGCACAATCATAAAACAAAACATGGCAACAAAGAAAAAAATTAAATTATCCCTGTTCTAAAGTCTGCATACCCTTAGTTCTTAATACGGTGTATTGCCCCCTTTAGCATCAATGACAGCGTGCAGTCTTTTGAAATAGTTGTCTATGAGGCCCCTAATTCTTGCAGTTGGTATAGCTGCTTATTCGTCTTGGCCAAATGCCTCCAGGTCATGCAAAGTCTTTGGTCGTCTTGCATGAGCCGCACGTTTGAGATCTCTCCCCAGAGTTGCTCGGTGATATTAAGATCAGGAGACTGTGATGGCCACTCCAGAACCTTCACCTTGTAATGCTGTAACCGCTGGGGAGGTCTACTTTGCAATTGGGTCATTGTCATGCTGGAAAGTCCAAGAGCATCCTGTGCGCAGCCTTCGTGCAGAAGAATGCTAATTGTCTGCCAGTATTTTTTTATAACATGCTGCATTCATCTTGCCATCAATTTTCACAAGATCCCCCATGCCTTTAGAACTTGCACAATTCCAAAACATTAGTGAGCCACCACCATGCTTTATAGTGGGATGGTATGCTCTTCGCTATAGGCTTTGTTAACACCTCTCCAAGCATAGCGTTTATGGTGTTGACCGTAAAGCTCTATTTTGGTTTTGTCACTCCAAATTACAGTGTGCCAGAAGCTGTGAGGCATGTCAAGGTGTTTTCTTGTAACTGGGCTTTTTGTGGCATTGGTGCAGTAAAGGCTTCCTTCTGGCAACTCGATCATGCGGCTCATTTTTGTTCAAGTATCGTCATATTGTGCTCCTTGAAACAACCACACCATCTTTTTCCAGAGCAGCCTGGAGGTTACCTGTTGGGTTGTTTTTATATCCCGGACAATTCTTCTGGCAGTTGTGGCTGAACCTTTCTTGGGCTACCTGACCTTGGCTTGTTTTCAAGAGATCCCCGAATTTTCCACTTTTTAGTACTGTTCAATCACATATTGACTGACATTTTCGAAGCTTTGGATCCTTTTCCATCTTTATAACGTTCCATTAGCTTGTTACGCAGGTCTTTTTACAGTTCTTTTCTGCTCCCGGTGGCTCAGTATCTAGCCTGCTCAGTGCATCCATGTGAGAGCTAACAAACTCATTGACTATTAATACACAGACACTAATTGCAATTTAAAAAGAAACAGGTGTGGGAAATTAACCTATAATTGCCATTTTAACCTGTGTGTGCCACCTTTAACATTCAAGGGTATGTAAACTTTTGATCAGGGCCATTTGGGTGATTTCTGTTATGATTTAAAAAGGAGCCAAACAACTATGTGATAATAAATGGCTTCATAAGATCACTATCCTTCAATAAAATAATTTATTTTTGCATGATCAGTCATATTTTCAAAATCAATGCACACATTTGACAATTTCTGGGTATGCAAACTTTTGGGCACAACTGTACATGGGTTATTATACCACTTGCCGCTGGACATGGTTTGTTATGTAAACATATACTGAACTAGAGCAGAAACATACTGGCACCATTAGGAATCCTGAGGACGAACATCTCTCTTTCTGTGTCTTTCAGACTATACATTACTGTCGATGAACCTGACCTCGCTATCACTATGTACAAGAAACAACACATGTATGAGGACATGATCCGACTGGTTGCCAAATACCACCAGGATCTTCTGATTGACACACACCTGCACCTCGGCAAGGTACGTGTGCAGATTCTGATGTTACCCCAAAGTTTTCATCTCCAAACCTACCAAGTCCCAAGGCTTTTCACCCCTAGGGCTCAGTCAGCTTCATGCCCCATCTTTGGCCTTGGGTTTTTGGTAAATGTTCTCTCTGCATTTTCAGGAGCTGGAATCTGAGGGACGTCTGCGAGAGGCTGAGTATCACTACCTGAAAGGGAAAGATTGGAATTCCTCTGTGAACATGTACAGAGTGGCCGGATTGTGGGAGGAAGCACACAGAGTAATACTGCTTTCATAGGTTTCTTCATTCACTCTCCCCCCTTATGTCTTTCCTACACTCTGTCTGCGTTCTGTCCTGTAGTATTTATTCTCTCTATCCTATCACTGTGCCTGTGACTAAAAAACAAAAACTGTGGTTCCTCATGGTAGGTGGCTAAAGAACATGGTGGGGCCAACGCACCTAAACAAGTTGTCTATCTCTGGGCAAAGAGCCTGGGAGGAGATGCAGCTGTGAAGCTCCTCACCAAATTCACTCTCCTGGAGACTGCGATTGATTATGCAACTGAGAACTGGTGACTGTTTGTTTTTAATATTAAAGTTTCTGCTGATGATATTAAGTGTGTAGGTGGTAAATAGATCTAAATGTGTTTGATGTGAAAAGTGTTGGTAGCAATTGTGAGAGGTATCTGGGGATATTGAGCTTTGTGTGGATGATGTGAGAGGTATCGGTGGGATATTGAGCTATGTAGATGATATGACAGGTGTCGGTGGGACATTGAGCTGTGTGAGAGGTATCGGTGGGATATTGAGCTGTGTATGGATGATGTGAGAAGTATAGGTGGGATATTGATCTAAGTGTGGATGGTGTGAGAGGTATCGGTGGATATTGATCTGAGTGTGGATGATGTGAGAGGTATCGGTGGATAATGAGCTGTGTGTGGATGGTGTGAGAGGTATCGGTGGATAATGAGCTGTGTGTGGATGGTGTGAGAGGTATCGGTGGATAATGAGCTGTGTGTGGATGGTGTGAGAGATATCGGTGGATAATGAGCTGTGTGTGGATGGTGTGAGAGGTATCGGTGGGATATTGAGCTGTGTGTGGATGGCGTGAGAGGTATCGTGGGATATTGAGCTGTGTGTGGATGATGTGAGAGGTATCGGTGGGATATTGAGCTGTGTGTGGATGATGTGAGAGGTATCGGTGGGATATTGAGCTGTGTGTGGATGATGTGAGAGATATCGGTGGGATATTGAGCTGTGTGTGGATGGTGTGAGAGGTATCGGTGGGATATTGAGCTGTGTGTGGATGATGTGAGAGGTATCGGTGGATAATGAGCTGTGTGTGGATGATGTGAGAGGTATCGGTGGGATATTGAGCTATGTAGATGATATGACCGGTGTCGTGGGACATTGAGCTGTGTGAGAGGTATCGGTGGGATATTGAGCTGTGTGTGGATGATGTGAGAAGTATAGGTGGGATATTGAGCTAAGTGTGGATGGTGTGAGAGGTATCGGTGGATAATGAGCTGTGTGAGAGATATCGGTGGATAATGAGCTGTGTGTGGATGGTATGAGAGGAGGTATCGGTTGATGGCGTGAGAGGTATCGGTGGGATATTGAGCAGTGTATGGATGGTGTGAGAGGTATCGTGGGATATTGAGCTGTGTGTGGATGATGTGAGAGTTATCAGTGGATAATGAGCTGTGTGTGGATGGTGTGAGAGGAGGTATCGGTTGATGGCGTGAGAGGTATCGGTGGGATATTGAGCAGTGTATGGATGGTGTGAGAGGTATCGTGGGATATTGAGCTGTGTGTGGATGATGTGAGAGGTATCGGTGGGATATTGAGCTGTGTGTGGATGATGTGAGAGGTATCGGTGGGATATTGAGCTGTGTGTGTATGATGTGAGAGGTATCGGTGGGATATTGAGCTGTGTGTGGATGATGTGAGAGGTATCGGTGGGATATTGAGCTGTGTGTGGATGATGTGAGAGGTATCGGTGGGATATTGAGCTGTGTGTGGATGATGTGAGAGGTATCGGTGGGATATTGAGCTGTGTGTGGATGATGTGAGAGGTATCGTGGGATATTGAGCTGTGTGTGGATGATGTGAGAGGTATCGGTGGGATATTGAGCTGTGTGTGGATGATGTGAGAGGTGTATAACACTAAATGCATATTATATTATATGCTGAGCTATTTATGGAGATACGAGAGGTTATTCTTTCTCCGTTTCAGTTCCTTTGACTTTGCCTTTGAGCTAGCCCGTCAGGCCATGAAAGAGAAGATTCCTGAAATACACCTGAAGTATGCCACATTTCTCGAGGATGAAGTGAGTGTATTCCTTACTATGATGTGTTGCCATGTCGATCCTGTAATTAATGACCATCTCCTCATTTGCACGTTGTTCCTTGTTGCAACGTATTTACTTGTTGGAGTGATGTACACGTACTTCTTGACATTGAAGGCAAATCAAGCTATGAATGTCGCAGTTCCTGGTACCTTGTGGAAAGTCAGTACTAGTTCTGTTTGCTTTTTAGTCGCCTAAAATTACTTGTTTCAGATGGACTCACTATGTCCTGTTTTATAAGTCACTGGTACTTCTGCCAACTCCCCTACTCCAACAGTGCTCCATCACAGTGCTCCATCACAGTGCTCCATCACAGTGCTCCATCACGGTGCAATGTGGTAATAGTTGTTACTGGCCTGGTGGGAGGTTTAATTGTTTCCTTTGGACTGATCTCCACGTAGTGAACATTCAAACAACTGTTCAATTTGTTTAGAGTCCATTCTTATGTCTCTTTCCATCCATTACATCACTTTACAGAATAATATAACAATGTGTTACTCCTATATAGTCCCCTCCTGTTTGCTTTACTCCTATATTGAAAAACTACCACAACAAGAGGACTCAAATTAGAGGAGCAAAGGTTTAAAAATAATATCAGGAAGTATTACTTTACTGAGAGGGTAGTGGATGCATGGAATAGCCTTCCAGCTGAAGTGGTAAAGGTTAACACAGTAAAGGAGTTTAAGCATGCGTGGGATAGGCATAAGGCTATCCTAACTATAAGATAAGGCCAGGGACTAATGAAAGTATTTAGAAAACTGGGCAGACTAGATGGGCCGAATGGTTCTTATCTGCCGTCACATTCTATGTTTCTGTGTTTCTCTTCTGCGTGTTTCCCCTCTATTGCATATTGTCCCCTACTATGTGCATTCCCCAATATTGTATAATGGCCCTTTCTATGTGTGTTCCCTCTATATTGTATATTACCCTCTCCTGCGTGTTTCCATTGTCTATTATATTCTACTATGTGGTTCCCTATATTGCCCCCTCCTGTGTGAGTTTCCCCCTATATTGCCCCCCTTTCTGTGTGCGTTTCCCCTATATTGCAGCCTCCTGTGTGCGTTTCCCCTGTATTACCCCCTCCTCTGTGCGTTTCCCCATATAACTCTTTCCTCTGTGCGTTTCCCCCTATATTGCCCCCTCCTGTGTGCGTTTCCCCTATATTGCAGCCTCCTGTGTGCGTTTCCCCTGTATTACCCCCTCCTCTGTGCGTTTCCCCATACAACTCTTTCCTCTGTGCGTTTCCCTCTATATTGCCCCCTCCTGTGTGCGTTTCCCTCTATATTGCCCTCTCCTGTGTGCGTTTCCCTCTATATTGCCCCCTCCTGTGTGAGTTGCCCTCTATATTGCCCCCTCCTGTGTGAGCTTCTCCCTATAGTGCCCCCTCCTGTGTGAGCTTCTCCCTATATTGCCCCCTCCTGTGTGCATTTCCCCCATATATTGCCCCCTCCTGTGTGAGTTTCTCCCTATATTGCCCCCTCCTGTGTGAGCTTCTCCCTATATTGCCCCTCCTGTGTGCATTTCCCCCATATATTGCCCCCTCCTGTGTGCGTTTCCCCTATATTGCCCCTCCTGTGTGCGTTTCCCTCTATATTGCCCTCTCCTGTGTGCGTTTCCCTCTATATTGCCCTCTCATGTGTGCATTTCACCTATATTGCCTCCTCCTGTGTGCGTTTCCCTCTATATTGCCCCCTCCTGTGTGCGTTTCCCTCTATATTGCCCTCTCCTGTGTGCGTTTCCCTCTATATTGCCCTCTCCTGTGTGCGTTTCCCTCTATATTGCCCCCTCCTGTGTGCGTTTCCCTCTATATTGCCCTCTCCTGTGTGCATTTCCCTCTATATTGCCCCTCCTGTGTGTGTTTCCCTCTATATTGCCCTCTCCTGTGTGCGTTTCCCTCTATATTGCCCTCTCCTGTGTGTGTTTCCCCTATATTGCCCCCTCCTGTGTGCATTTCCCTCTATATTGCCCCCTCCTGTGTGAATTTCCCCCATATATTGCCCCCTCCTGTGTGCGTTTCCCCTATATTGCCCCTCCTGTGTGCGTTTCCCTCTATATTGCCCTCTCCTGTGTGTGTTTCCCTCTATATTGCCCCCTCCTGTGTGCGTTTCCCTCTATATTGCCCCCTCCTGTGTGCGTTTCCCTCTATATTGCCCCCTCCTGTGTGCGTTTCCCTCTATATTGCCCCCTCCTGTGTGCGTTTCCCTCTATATTGCCCTCTCCTGTGTGTGTTTCCCTCTATATTGCCCCCTCCTGTGTGCGTTTCCCTCTATATTGCCCTCTCCGGTGTGCGTTTCCCTCTATATTGCCCCCTCCTGTGTGCGTTTCCCTCTATATTGCCCCCTCCTGTGTGCATTTCCCTCTATATTGCCCTCTCCTGTGTGCACTTCCCTCTATATTGCCCCCTCCTGTGTGCGTTTCCCTCTATATTGCCCCCTCCAGTGTGCGTTTCCCTCTATATTGCCCCCTCCAGTGTGCGTTTCCCTCTATATTGCCCTCTCCTGTGTGCACTTCCCTCTATATTGCCCTCTCCGGTGTGCATTTCCCTCTATATTGCCCCCTCCTGTGTGCGTTTCCCTCTATATTGCCCCCTCCAGTGTGCGTTTCCCTCTATATTGCCCTCTCCTGTGTGCACTTCCCTCTATATTGCCCTCTCCTGTGTGCGTTTCCCTCTATATTGCCCCCTCCTGTGTGCGTTTCCCTCTATATTGCCCCCTCCTGTGTGCGTTTCCCTCTATATTGCCCTCTCCTGTGTGCGTTTCCCTCTATATTGCCCCCTCCTGTGTGCGTTTCCCTCTATATTGCCCCTCCTGTGTGCGTTTCCCTCTATATTGCCCTCTCCTGTGTGCGTTTCCCTCTATATTGCCCTCTCCTGTGTGCGTTTCCCTCTATATTGCCCTCTCCTGTGTGCTTTTCCCTCTATATTGCCCTCTCCTGTGTGCGTTTCCCTCTATATTGCCCCCTCCTGTGTGCGTTTCCCTCTATATTGCCCCCTCCTGTGTGCGTTTCCCTCTATATTGCCCTCTCCTGTGTGCGTTTCCCTCTATATTGCCCTCTCCTGTGTGCGTTTCCCTCTATATTGCCCCCTCCTGTGTGCGTTTCCCTCTATATTGCCCCCTCCTGTGTGCGTTTCCCTCTATATTGCCCCCTCATGTGTGCATTTCCCTCTATATTGCCCTCTCCTGTGTGCGTTTCCCTCTATATTGCCCTCTCCTGTGTGCGTTTCCCTCTATATTGCCCCCTCCTGTGTGCGTTTCCCTCTATATTGCCCCCTCCTGTGTGCATTTCCCTCTATATTGCCCCCTCCTGTGTGCGTTTCCCTCTATATTGCCCCTCCTGTGTGTGTTTCCCTCTATATTGCCCCCTCCTGTGTGCGTTTCCCTCTATATTTCCCCCTCCTGTGTGTGTTTCCCTCTATATTGCCCTCTCCTGTGTGTGTTTCCCTCTATATTGCCCCCTCCCGTGTGCATTTCCCTCTATATTGCCCTCTCCTGTGTGCATTTCCCTCTATATTGCCCTCTCCTGTGTGCATTTCCCTCTATATTGCCCCCTCCTGTGTGCACTTCCCTCTATATTGCCCCCTCCTGTGTGCGTTTCCCTCTATATTGCCCTCTCCTGTGTGCGTTTCCCTCTATATTGCCCCCTCCTGTGTGCGTTTCCCTCTATATTGCCCCCTCCTGTGTGCGTTTCCCTCTATATTGCCCTCTCCTATGTGCGTTTCCCTCTATATTGCCCCCTCCTGTGTGTGTTTCCCTCTATATTGCCCCCTCCTGTGTGCGTTTCCCTCTATATTGCCCTCTCCTGTGTGCGTTTCCCTCTATATTGCCCTCTCCTGTGTGCGTTTCCCTCTATATTGCCCTCTCCTGTGTGCGTTTCCCTCTATATTGCCCCTCCTGTGTGCACTTCCCTCTATATTTCCCCTCCTGTGTGCGTTTCCCTCTATATTGCCCCTCCTGTGTGCGTTTCCCTCTATATTGCCCCCTCCTGTGTGCGTTTCCCTCTATATTGCCCCCTCCTGTGTGCGTTTCCCTCTATATTGCCCCCTCCTGTGTGCGTTTCCCTCTATATTGCCCCTCCTGTGTGTGTTTCCCTCTATATTGCCCTCTCCTGTGTGCATTTCCCTCTATATTGCCCCCTCCTGTGTGCGTTTCCCTCTATATTGCCCCCTCCTGTGTGCGTTTCCCTCTATATTGCCCCTCCTGTGTGTGTTTCCCTCTATATTGCCCCCTCCTGTGTGCGTTTCCCTCTATATTGCCCCCTCCTGTGTGCGTTTCCCTCTATATTGCCCCTCCTGTGTGTGTTTCCCTCTATATTGCCCTCTCCTGTGTGCATTTCCCTCTATATTGCCCCCTCCTGTGTGCGTTTCCCTCTATATTGCCCTCTCCTGTGTGCGTTTCCCTCTATATTGCCCCCTCCTGTGTGTGTTTCCCTCTATATTGCCCTCTCCTGTGTGCATTTCCCTCTATATTGCCCTCTCCTGTGTGCGTTTCCCTCTATATTGCCCCCTCCTGTGTGCGTTTCCCTCTATATTGCCCTCTCCTGTGTGCGTTTCCCTCTATATTGCCCCCTCCTGTGTGCGTTTCCCTCTATATTGCCCTCTCCTGTGTGCGTTTCCCTCTATATTGCCCTCTCCTGTGTGCGTTTCCCTCTATATTGCCCCCTCCTGTGTGCGTTTCCCTCTATATTGCCCTCTCCTGTGTGCGTTTCCCTCTATATTGCCCTCTCCTGTGTGCGTTTCCCTCTATATTGCCCTCTCCTGTGTGCGTTTCCCTCTATATTGCCCCTCCTGTGTGCACTTCCCTCTATATTTCCCCTCCTGTGTGCGTTTCCCTCTATATTGCCCCTCCTGTGTGCGTTTCCCTCTATATTGCCCCCTCCTGTGTGCGTTTCCCTCTATATTGCCCCCTCCTGTGTGCGTTTCCCTCTATATTGCCCCCTCCTGTGTGCGTTTCCCTCTATATTGCCCCTCCTGTGTGTGTTTCCCTCTATATTGCCCTCTCCTGTGTGCATTTCCCTCTATATTGCCCCCTCCTGTGTGCGTTTCCCTCTATATTGCCCCCTCCTGTGTGCGTTTCCCTCTATATTGCCCTCTCCTGTGTGCGTTTCCCTCTATATTGCCCTCTCCTGTGTGCGTTTCCCTCTATATTGCCCCCTCCTGTGTGCATTTCCCTCTATATTGCCCCCTCCTGTGTGCATTTCACCTATATTGCCCTCTCCTGTGTGCGTTTCCCTCTATATTGCCCTCTCCTGTGTGCGTTTCCCTCTATATTGCCCTCTCCTGTGTGCGTTTCCCTCTATATTGCCCTCTCCTGTGTGCGTTTCCCTCTATATTGCCCCCTCCTGTGTGCGTTTCCCTATATATTGCCCTCTCCTGTGTGCGTTTCCCTCTATATTGCCCCCTCCTGTGTGCATTTCCCTCTATATTGCCCTCTCCTGTGTGCGTTTCCCTCTATATTGCCCTCTCCTGTGTGCGTTTCCCTCTATATTGCCCTCTCCTGTGTGCGTTTCCCTCTATATTGCCCCCTCCTGTGTGCGTTTCCCTCTATATTGCCCTCTCCTGTGTGCGTTTCCCTCTATATTGCCCCCTCCTGTGTGCGTTTCCCTCTATATTGCCCTCTCCTGTGTGCGTTTCCCTCTATATTGCCCCCTCCTGTGTGCATTTCCCTCTATATTGCCCCCTCCTGTGTGCGTTTCCCTCTATATTGCCCCCTCCTGTGTGCATTTCCCTCTATATTGCCCTCTCCTGTGTGCGTTTCCCTCTATATTGCCCCCTCCTGTGTGCGTTTCCCTCTATATTGCCCTCTCCTGTGTGCGTTTCCCTCTATATTGCCCCCTCCTGTGTGCGTTTCCCTCTATATTGCCCTCTCCTGTGTGCGTTTCCCTCTATATTGCCCCCTCCTGTGTGCATTTCCCTCTATATTGCCCCCTCCTGTGTGCGTTTCCCTCTATATTGCCCCCTCCTGTGTGCATTTCCCTCTATATTGCCCTCTCCTGTGTGCGTTTCCCTCTATATTGCCCCCTCCTGTGTGCGTTTCCCTCTATATTGCCCTCTCCTGTGTGCGTTTCCCTCTATATTGCCCCTCCTGTGTGCGTTTCCCTCTATATTGCCCCTCCTGTGTGCGTTTCCCTCTATATTGCCCCCTCTTGTGTGCGTTTTCCATGTATTGTCTGTTAAATTTCCTGTAAATTCAATGATGCCAGTTGCTTCATGTGTTTACCTTACGTTCTGCATGGCATTACAGGGCAGATTTGCAGAGGCTGAGTCAGAGTTCGTGAAGGCTGGAAAACCGAATGAAGCTGTACTTATGTGAGTTCCCTCATATTTATATTTGTATGTACGTGTATTTGTGTACGTGTATAATACATCCAATCACAATGGGTGAAGTTCTACTTACCAGTGGTCTTTTCATGT
Organism: Pelobates fuscus; assembly: GCF_036172605.1. NCBI lineage: Eukaryota > Metazoa > Chordata > Amphibia > Anura > Pelobatidae > Pelobates > Pelobates fuscus. The sequence continues at coordinate 2,722,241 of NC_086318.1, read as the reverse complement.
AATACAAACACCTGGTGTAAGAAGAAGCTATTTCTCTGGCTCCGACACTGATAGAAGCCGCATCTCTGGCTCTGACGCTGATAGACGCCGTATCTCTGGCTCTGACGCTGATAGACGCCGTATCTCTGGCTCCGACACTGATAGAAGCCGCATCTCTGGCTCTGACGCTGATAGAAGCCGCATCTCTGGCTCTGACGCTGATAGAAGCCGCATCTCTGGCTCTGACGCTGATAGAAGCCGCATCTCTGGCTCTGACGCTGATAGACGCCGTATCTCTGGCTCTGACGCTGATAGACGCCGTATCTCTGGCTCTGACGCTGATAGAAGCCGCATCTCTGGCTCTGACGCTGATAGAAGCCGTATCTCTGGCTCTGACGCTGATAGAAGCCGTATCTCTGGCTCTGACGCTGATAGAAGCCGCATCTCTGGCTCTGACGCTGATAGAAGCCGCATCTCTGGCTCTGACGCTGATAGAAGCCGCATCTCTGGCTCTGACGCTGATAGACGCCGTATCTCTGGCTCCGACACTGATAGACGCCGTATCTCTGGCTCCGACACTGATAGAAGCCGCATCTCTTGCTCTGACGCTGATAGAAGCCGCATCTCTGGCTCTGACGCTGATAGAAGCCGTATCTCTGCCTCTGACGCTGATAGACGCCGTATCTCTGGCTCCGACACTGATAGAAGCCGCATCTCTGGCTCTGACGCTGATAGAAGCCGCATCTCTGGCTCTGACGCTGATAGAAGCCGCATCTCTGGCTCTGACGCTGATAGAAGCCGCATTTCTGGCTCTGACACTGATAGAAGCCGCATCTCTGGCTCCGACACTCATAGAAGCCGCATCTCTGGCTCCGACACTGATAGACGCCGTATCTCTGGCTCTGACGCTGATAGACGCCGTATCTCTGGCTCTGACGCTGATAGACGCCGTATCTCTGGCTCTGACGCTGATAGAAGCCGCATCTCTGGCTCTGACGCTGATAGAAGCCGCATCTCTGGCTCTGACGCTGATAGACGCCGTATCTCTGGCTCTGACGCTGATAGACGCCGTATCTCTGGCTCTGACGCTGATAGACGCCGTATCTCTGGCTCTGACGCTGATAGAAGCCGTATCTCTGGCTCCGACACTGATAGAAGCCGTATCTCTGGCTCCGACACTGATAGAAGCCGCATCTCTGGCTCCGACGCTGATAGAAGCCGCATCTCTGGCTCCGACACTGATAGAAGCCGCATCTCTGGCTCTGACGCTGATAGAAGCCGCATCTCTGGCTCTGACGCTGATAGAAGCCGCATCTCTGGCTCTGACGCTGATAGAAGCCGCATCTCTGGCTCTGACGCTGATAGAAGCCGCATCTCTGGCTCTGACGCTGATAGAAGCCGCATCTCTGGCTCCGACGCTGATAGAAGCCGCATCTCTGGCTCCGACGCTGATAGAAGCCGCATCTCTGGCTCCGACGCTGATAGAAGCCGCATCTCTGGCTCCGACGCTGATAGAAGCCGCATCTCTGGCTCCGACGCTGATAGAAGCCGCATCTCTGGCTCCGACGCTGATAGAAGCCGCATCTCTGGCTCCGACGCTGATAGAAGCCGCATCTCTGGCTCCGACACTGATAGAAGCCGTATCTCTGGCTCCGACACTGATAGAAGCCGTATCTCTGGCTCTGACGCTGATAGACGCCGTATCTCTGGCTCCGACACTGATAGAAGCCGCATTTCTGGCTCTGACACTGATAGAAGCCGTATCTCTGGCTCTGACGCTGATAGACGCCGTATCTCTGCCTCTGACGCTGATAGAAGCCGCATCTCTGGCTCTGACGCTGATAGAAGCCGCATCTCTGGCTCTGACGCTGATAGAAGCCGCATTTCTGGCTCTGACACTGATAGAAGCCGTATCTCTGGCTCCGACACTCATAGAAGCCGCATCTCTGGCTCCGACACTGATAGACGCCGTATCTCTTCCTCTGACGCTGATAGACGCCGTATCTCTGGCTCTGACGCTGATAGAAGCCGCATCTCTGGCTCTGACGCTGATAGACGCCGTATCTCTGGCTCTGACGCTGATAGACGCCGTATCTCTGGCTCTGACGCTGATAGAAGCCGCATCTCTGGCTCTGACGCTGATAGAAGCCGCATCTCTGGCTCTGACGCTGATAGACGCCGTATCTCTGGCTCTGACGCTGATAGACGCCGTATCTCTGGCTCTGACGCTGATAGAAGCCGCATCTCTGGCTCTGACGCTGATAGAAGCCGCATCTCTGGCTCTGACGCTGATAGAAGCCGCATCTCTGGCTCTGACGCTGATAGACGCCGTATCTCTGGCTCTGACGCTGATAGAAGCCGCATCTCTGGCTCTGACGCTGATAGACGCCGTATCTCTGGCTCCGACACTGATAGACGCCGTATCTCTGGCTCCGACACTGATAGAAGCCGCATCTCTGGCTCTGACGCTGATAGAAGCCTGTGGCGAAACCAGCTTCGCCACTGTGATCTGGAGAGGCCTGGTTGCTAGCCTCCTGCCCGCTGACTATGGCCCCTGGACATGTTGCACTTTAAAAACTATATTTGGGCATGTAATAATTTATATTGCTGCTACTGGCCCTTTAAAATCAGCGATGGACATTTTGGGACTACTGTCCCTTTAAGACTGTGAAGCATATTCTATTGTACTGCCTGTATATTGTATATGTATTCATGTGTTAAGTTTAACCTGGGTGATATGTATGCAGCATTCATCTGATTGTTCGGTAGAATCACTCCATTCATTATATTGAGTGAAACTACCGAACAACCAGACCACCCAGGAATAAGTGTGCCTCCAATTACAGTTTGCAACAATGTTGCAAACGGGTAATTGGCAATCAGTGTAATGTATTCTTTGTCCTCTGGGTGGCCGCCATTCGGGAAACAAACACGTGGCGGCGGCCATCTTAAACTACCGAACAGCGGTGTTTTGCCGTCGAGTGTCTGGAACTGAAATCGGACACTTGACTAGGCAAACACCGCTGAGACCTCCATACTCCCAGAAATTCGTATAGAAACTACCGAATGACCCACCGTTCGGTAGAAAGAAACATACGAACTAGGGGATTCATGCGAATCCCCCTTAGTCTCTATAACCCAAGTAATTCGTCTGTTTCATTCACTTGTTTGTGACCGACCGCAGGGCCAAAATGCATGGAACTGTTTTCGGATACTTTACCCATGCGGTCGGTCAAATCTTTGGAACCTCATATCTCCCGAACCATTCATCCGAATGACCTGATTCTTGAATATGTTGTCCCCCTGAATAAGGGCTATCAGGGGATACCTGTTTTGGAGGTGTAGCATATGTATTTGGGGTACATCCAGGAATTGGGGAAAAAGGTGTACGGTATAATTATGTTAAGTGCTAATCTAAGGGGAGGAAATGTGTGGGAGGTACATCCATGTGATTGGTTAAATTCATCCTCCCCCTGGGAGTGTCCTGTATGTACTTGGTTGTAATAAAAGCCAGACTGGGTGTCCCAGTCCAGAGTTCTTGCTTAACCCTCAAAGCGATGTGTTGTCTCGTTCTTTGGGGGAATGGGATTGTTTGCTGACTGCCAGGAGTGTAAGCTGATGTCTGCTTTTCTTGTTCAGCTGTCCCAGTGTTCGTGTGGTTCCAGTCGGGAGAATGGTGTTTGCCGTAGCTGCCTGTGCATCTGGAAAGGGGGATATCGCCTAAACTGGGTTTTATCCTCTTGTAAGTGAAACGGTCCGTTACAAAGCCGCATCTCTGGCTCCGACACTGATAGAAGCCGCATCTCTGGCTCTGACGCTGATAGAAGCCGCATCTCTGGCTCTGACGCTGATAGAAGCCGCATCTCTGGCTCTGACGCTGATAGAAGCCGCATCTCTGGCTCTGACGCTGATAGACGCCGTATCTCTGGCTCTGACGCTGATAGACGCCGTATCTCTGGCTCTGACGCTGATAGAAGCCGCATCTCTGGCTCTGACGCTGATAGAAGCCGTATCTCTGGCTCCGACACTGATAGAAGCCGCATCTCTGGCTCCGACACTGATAGAAGCCGCATCTCTGGCTCCGACGCTGATAGAAGCCGCATCTCTGGCTCCGACACTGATAGAAGCCGTATCTCTGGCTCCGACACTGATAGAAGCCGTATCTCTGGCTCCGACACTGATAGAAGCCGTATCTCTGGCTCCGACACTGATAGACGCCGTATCTCTGCCTCTGACGCTGATAGAAGCCGCATCTCTGGCTCTGACGCTGATAGAAGCCGTATCTCTGGCTCCGACACTGATAGAAGCCGCATCTCTGGCTCCGACGCTGATAGAAGCCGCATCTCTGGCTCCGACACTGATAGAAGCCGTATCTCTGGCTCTGACGCTGATAGAAGCCGTATCTCTGGCTCTGACGCTGATAGACGCCGTATCTCTGGCTCCGACACTGATAGAAGCCGTATCTCTGGCTCTGACGCTGATAGAAACCGCATCTCTGGCTCTGACGCTGATAGAAGCCGCATCTCTGGCTCTGACGCTGATAGAAGCCGCATCTCTGGCTCTGACGCTGATAGAAGCCGCATCTCTGGCTCTGACGCTGATAGAAGCCGCATCTCTGGCTCTGACGCTGATAGAAGCCGCATCTCTGGCTCTGACGCTGATAGACGCCGTATCTCTGGCTCTGACGCTGATAGACGCCTTATCCCTGGCTCTGACGCTGATAGACGCCGTATCCCTGGCTCTGATGCTCATAGACGCCGTATCTCTGGCTCCGACGCTGATAGACGCCGTATCTCTGGCTCTGACACTAATAGAAGCCTTTGTCTTGCTCTAGGTATGTCCATAACCAGGACTGGGATGCAGCTCAGAGAGTTGCCGAGCTTCATGACACAGATGGTGTGGGGCACGTCCTGAAAGGCCAAGCTCATTTTGCTTTTGAACAAAAGGAATACCAGAAAGCTGAAGCCCTGCTTCTCCGTGCTCAGAGACCAGACATTGCTGTGCACTATTACAAGGTATAGACACAATAAATAAATACTTTAAACACTTCCTGAAGTGTCATTACTATGTGTAACTAATGTATAAACAATGTTATTAATAATTACCCAGAACACATTGCCAGTTCTGTTCAGTATGCAGTGAAAACAATGATTGTGGGTCCTTTAAACTCTCAAACACTGATTGTCGCAGGTAAAGATCCATGTCAGCAAACCAGGACAGAGTCACTTAAATCAGAAAAAAAGGAGATCCTTGTTCTCGTGGCGTTGCTTTCACCGAGTTCAAAGCATTTCACTCTACCTCTTGATAACAGTATGGTGAAATGCCTTGATGAGCTCCGTAAAAGCTGCAGTTAATGGCATGGCAGCAATGCAGTGCGTCCAGTACACAATCATTCTGCTCACCCCATTGTATTGGTAATGTGTGTTAACCTGCGTTAATCTGGTAGCAGTGACATTGTATATCCATTCGTTATACTATCACAACGCTTTGTTTTATCTGTCTATCTGCGTGAAAGTAACGTGGGTAGTTTGTGGGATGTAGTTATGGTATCGATGGGGGTAACATTTGTAGAGTTTTAGTGCTCAGTGAACATCCACAGATTCCTGGATTGCTTAAAAAACAAAAAATAATCAGCCTCCATGTGTAGGGTTTGGGGAGGCTTGGATTTTGTCAAGTGTATTTAGAAGCACTTACAGAGCAACAATTCCCTCACATGCCTAACCTGGGGACATTTATATCTGTGGAACAGGAAGCTGGAATGTGGAGCGATGCCATCCGTGTGTGCAAAGAGTACATCCCAGCACAGCTTGAGCAACTGCAGCAGGAGTACGGACGGGAGGTGGCCAAGACAGGAGCCAGGTGAGACTTTCAGGGATTCATTCTGGCAGAGAAGCTGGGTGTCCCCTTCCTGTTTTGTAAGATTTTGGAAATCCATTATCATTCCAGAGGGACAGAGGCATTGGTAAAGCAGGCCCGTGAGTGGGAGCAGGCGGGGGAATACGCCAGAGCTGTTGATTGCTACTTGAAGGTTAAAGAAATGGAGAACATTCAGCTAATGGAAAAATGCTGGATGAAGGTAGGTGATTCGAAATGGTGACCACCTTGAGCTGTGCTCGGTGGGTTTTATCATAGAATGTCCCAGGGCTTGACACCAGTGGCGTACACACAATCCATGGGGCCCCGGTGCGAAACTGATCCGTGGCCACCCCCCAACATACATACAGACACACACACAAACATACACACAGACAGACAGACACACACACACACACATACATACATACACCCCCCTCAACAGACACACGCAAACACAAACACATGCAGAGACACACAAACACACACAGAGACACAGACACACACAGAGACACACAGAGACACATACATATACAGAGACACAGACATACATACAGAGACACACACACACACACACAGAGACACCTACATATACAGACACACATACAGAGACACAGACGCACATACAGACATATAGAAAATGTTTCCTACCTTGTTACTTTCCCTCGGGTCCAGTGGGGGCTCAGCCTGATAGGAGTCAGAGTTCCTACTCTGACTCCCTGGTCTTCCTCCCACGCGGGCTCTGATAGCTGGGAGGAGTGACGTGCAGTCACTTCCTCCCAGCAGTGATGTAATCACAGGGGGCCCCTAGAGCAGACGGGGCCCCCTTACAATCCACATCCAGCGGGTGGCCCTGACAGCATGGGCCACCCGATGGACCCCTCCATATGCGGCCGCAAAATGTGGCAGCTGGCCTGGTACCCGGTATGTACGCCGCTGCTTGACACGTGCTTGGAATCCAGGAGCCAGTTTTTTTTTTGTTTGTTTGTTTTTTTACAAAGCTTAAAGGAACACGAAAGTGTCAGGAACACAAACAGGTATTCCTGACCCCATAGTGTTAAAAACACAATCTAGCCCTCCTGGCATCCCTTTAACCCCCTTAAATATAGCAAAATCTTACTTTTATTCCAGTTTGTTGCTGCTGGCTCCGCCCCTGATCTGCCTGCTTGGCTGACATTATCAGAAGTGATTCTCTGAGCCAATCACAATGCTTTCCTATAGGATTGGCTGAGACTGCCAGTGAGGTAGATCAGGGGCAGAGCCAGCACAAGCCAAACACAGCACTGGCCAATCAGCATTTCCTCTGTGAAGGGATGCCCCATCACTGTTCGGGTACTTACATTCGTTTTATTATCCTGTTCCAGTTTGTTCGTCATTTTGGTCGTCATGTTGTTCGGTTCCCGAACCGAGACCACACCAGAGACTAATTAGAACTTAGATTGTTGTGTATCTTGTATGAAAACCACAGATTAATCGAATGCTCCTGGGTGGCCGCTATTTTGTGCATACGAATACACGTGGTTGGAACAATGGAGGCGTCTCCCGAACGCTGCCTGCGGGACTTGGTCGTCGAGTGCCTGGAACTATTTTCGGCAAGGCACTCGCAGGAACACCGGTCTATACGGATCCACTCTACGTTCCTCTTCCCATTCACCTAGACCATGGTTAGTCAACCTGGTCCCTACCGCCCACTAGTGGGCGTTTCAGGATTCCAGGTGGGCGGTAGGGATTTCCAGGTTGATCGGGCGGGTGCGAGCCGGCGGTACCCGTGCGACTGGGTACCGCTGTGACCATTTGCGGCTCCAGCCCGCCCGGTAAACCGCCAGGGCCGCCTTCCAAAGTGTCCATCGGGTGCCCCATGCTGTCAGGGCCACCCGATGGATGCGGATTGTAAGGGGGCCCGGTCAGCGCTGGGCGCTTTAACAGCGCGACCGGGCCCCCTGTGATGACATCACAGAGCTGGGAGGAAGTGATTCCCCGGTCACTCCTCCCAGCTAAAACTGAGAGCCGCGCGGGAGGAACACCAGGGAGTCAGAGTGGGAACTCTGACTCCCATCCACCTGAGCCACCACTGGACCCCAGGAGAAGTCACCCTCCTGCACCTTAAAGGTAGGAAACAGGAGGGTGACTTAAATATAATGTGTGTGTTTGTTTGTGTGTGTGTGTGTGTGTGTGTGTATCTTTGTAGGTATGTCCTGTGTGTGTGTGTGTGTGTGTCTGTATGTGTCTTTGTATGTATGTCTTGTGTGTATGTGTCTGTCTGTATATATGTATGTGTCATTGTATTTGTGTCTGCATGTGTGTGTGCATGTCTGTGTGTGTCTGTTTGTTTGTATGTATGTGTGCCTGTCTGTTTGTATGTATGTGTCTTGTGTGTGTGTGTGTGTGTGTGCCTGTCTGTGTGTCTGTATGTGTCCTATGTGTGTCTTGTGTGTGTGTGTCTTGTATGTGTGTCTTGTGTGTGTGTGTGCATGTCTATTTGTATGTATGTGTCTTGTGTGTGTGTGTGTGTGTGCCTGTCTGTGTCTTTGTGTGTCTGTATGTGTGTATGTGTCTGTACGTGTGTCTTGTATGTGTGTGTGTGTTGTGTGTGTGTCGTGTGTGTGTATGTATGTGTCTTTGTGTGTGTGTCTTGTATGTGTGTCTGTATGTGTGCCTGTCTGTTATAGTGGACTATAGTAAGTGGGCTACCTAGCTCAGCCTTCCTACTGGGCATTGCTATAAGGAAGGTTAAAAAATAGAAAAAAGGGGAAAAAAAGGTGGGGAGGGGAATTGAGGAGGGAGAGGAGATGAGCTGACGCACAAATGAGAAATCATATTATGCGCAAACAGAGAAGTCGTCTGAATATCACTGAAAGAGACCTTCGTTTGTTCCTTACGAAAATCGAACCAGATATCAAATATTTAGTCTCGCAGCATCAACCTCAAAGAATCTCATTAATCACTAGTAAAGGTAATTTCAATTTACTTTATTGTTTTTTCATTAAACTTTATAAAGTTAAAAACCTTATAAACCTGCATTAAGTAGAAATAAAAAGATAAATGTACGTACATTTATTTTTTTTAAAACACCCTCCTTTCTTAAAAATATTCCGCATTTGCGCAAAAACTGGTGGGCGGTAAGGAAATTTTTTCAACCAAAAAGATGCATTAGTGGGCGGTAGGTAGAAAAAGGTTGACTACCACTGACCTAGACGAACGGCGTTCCAGAATACCAAACACAGGGAGCATTCTCCACGAACCAGCTTGACTTTATCTTAGGTGGTTTTCGTACAAAAACCCACGAACTGAGACCGGCTCTTGCTACATTTTTCATGGAACTATTTCTGGGCTTCAACCTCGTGGCAGACCGGTCAACTCTCCCTGCGAGGTCTTCAACCTCGTGGCAGACCGGTCAACTCTCCCTCCCCCGCGGACTACCAAACGGATCTGGCTGATTTTTAGATATATTGTTCCCCCAGATCCAGGCTACCCAGGGACGTGACTTTTTGGGGGGATTCCCATGTATTTTGGGGGTACTTTTGGGGTGTTGTGAAAATGTAAACTTGTTGTGCCCAGAAGATAATTGAGTTTAGTATTTTCTCTGACTAAATTATCTCTCTGGCTTAGAGGAGGAGTTTCTGCACTGTATAAATTGAATGCCTGTTTTTCCATTAAACCAGTCTTGTCCCAGCATTAAGTTTTGGGTCATGTGTGGGTTATTATGCAACACCAGCGATATTGTAACCTGTGAATTATTAGCGTCTGATTATTATGGTAAAAGGGTATGCATGGCGGTGATACTTTAGCAGACCGTCACATCCGCATAGAGATATATTGAATCAATGCATCTCTATGAGGAAAGTTCAGTGTCTCCATGCAGAGGGTGGTGACACTGAATGTCAGTCACACTGTGCAGCACTGCCCCAGGAAGCACCTCTAACAGCCATCTGAGGAGTGGCCAGTAAAGTTATCACTAGGCTGTAATGTAAACTCTAAATTTTCTTAGAAAAGACAGTGTTTACTGCAAAAAGCCTGAAGGGAATGATTCTACTCACCAGAACAAATTCAATAAGCTGTAGTTGTTACTGTGCCGTATTCAGTTTGCTGTATAGTATACAGCTTAATATAGTGGTTCTGGTGTCTGCATCCTGTCCCTTTCAGGGAATATTTAAACATGGAGCTGCTGAATGTTCCCCATAGAGATACATTGATTCAATGCGTTTCTATGAGGAGATGTCGATTAGCGATTGTCACAATAGCCTCCCAATGTTTCCTATGGGAAAGCATTGACTTAGCTGAGATAAGCCATGGAGGTGGGGCCAGCCACTGCGAGACCAGCATGGCGGGGGGGAAAAAGTTGAGTAAAAATACCTTTTCCATGCGAACGGAGGGGGGCTGTCACCTAAACAAACACTCGCTGATTTTACACACTCTCAAACAGATACACGCACACTCCCTCACAGTCACTCTCAGACAGATGCACACACACTCCTTAACTGGAACACACACTGATATTGACACACTCTCAAACAAATACACACACAGACACTCCCTGACAGACACACACACACACTGATACTGACACACTGGCAGACAGATACTTACATGCACAGTCACTCTCAGACAGATACACACATACTCCCTGACAGGCACACAATCTGATATTGACACACTCTCAAACAAATACACACACACACACAGATACTGACACACTGTCAGACAGAAACGCACACTCCCTCACAGTCACTCTCAGACAGATACCCACACACTCACTGACAGGCGCACACACACACACTGGACCGCAGCGAATGACGGAGCTTTATAAGTGGATCCCAGGCGCCACTTCCATTCACCCTCAGCGAGCCACATCCATGCTCCCTTGCCAGACCACCTGCCAGGAATGGGCTGACAAACCCTAGGCGCCAGGACAAAATTCCTAGTCGCCATTGACCTGGCGCCTAGGATTTGTCAAGCCATGGAATGTCCCATTACTAAATTACGCCGATCTTTCTTCTAAGATTGGTTAGTTAGGAAATCCTGAAGTGTTACTACACGCCATAAATAGAGCATTATTACTGTAACGGAGCTTCCTATACTCCGGTTGGGTACCTCCGCTGACGTATTCTCCTAGTGCTTACCGAGGGCTCCGAGCACTTCTCCAGACAGCATAAGTACTGCAGACCCCACGAACCGCTGCAGCTTGGTTGGGGTCTCGCCGTCTCCTACCCACCCTGGACCTACGACAAGGCTCCAGGTTCCAGTGGGTGAACCTCTTCAGAGAGCGTAGCAGGAACAGCTCTTACAAGAGTTAGTGATTATCCAAGGGAGCATGCAGAGTAAAGCAATCCCTTGTAGTGATATAGCAATCCCCCCCAATAAGAGACAAGACTCCTAGATTGAGGGTGAAGTAGAACAGAAAGTTTAATGGAGCATACTGGTCTTTTATATAAGTTTCCCAACAAGGTTGACGCCCAGGTGGACCTTGTTGGGCACAGGACACAAAACATGCAAGCCAATAAAAACAGTGTAGCGAGGTCACTTTCACCACAATTACCACATGTTACATGTGGCACTATTGGTTTCCTTGTGGTGTATTTTACAGGCAGTAATGATGGTTTTTGTACTGCGTGGCATGTATTACAGTAGTGATGGTTTCCTTGTGATGTGGAATGTGGTTCATGTGTTTGTGATGATTCCAGTGTCTCTCTTAGATGCTGAGATAATGTCTCCATGTATTTTATTGTGTAGGCAGCAGAAATATCTATCAAATTCTTGACGCCAGGCAGAGGCTTGGAAGTGATTCGTACTGTGGGCCCTCAGCTTGTTTCTGCTGGAAGACACAATGCGGTAAGTAACAAGTGGACATGGTTTACTGAGAGGACCTTGTGTGAGTTCTGGAAGTTTGACTGTGCCATCAGTCTGTCGTCTGTTCATGACTATTCATAGCGAAACACAACAGAGAGAGGATTGGGGTGACAGAGAGGCAGGCTATGCAGCTTTCCTTGTCATTGACGTCTTGTTCTCTGACCATTTTAAAACATTCACTTTTAGTAAAAAAAACAATAGCTCTCTGATTGCTGCCTGCTCCGTGGGCAGACTAGATTGTCCTCTGTGTACTGGTACATTATCCTACTCGGACTAGAGTCGAGTGTTTAGTCGGACTTTCTTCTTGGCTAAACTCATTTTTTGTAGTTTATGTTCTGTTTTCCCAGGTATTCCGAGTATCTACAGTAAGATATTCTCTACTGTTCATCACGTTAATCAGGATGCAAATGAATGGTTAAACACTGAATGGAGGGACAGCACCAAGGGGCTGCAGGCACTAAAACCATTTCATCTCCCTGAAGTGGTTTAACACTGAATCCAGACACTATAACCACTAAAGGGAGATTAAATGGTTATAGTTCCTAGTGTCCTATCCCCACCATGTGTGCTTCCCATGTACTGGCAATGTCTTCTCGTCTGTTTCCAGGCTGCGGAACTCTATCTCAATATGGATCTCTATAAGGAGGCGATTGATGCGTTTATTGAAGGTGAAGAATGGAACAAAGCAAAGAGGGTGGCCAAAGAGATGGACCCTCAGTAAGTTAACCTTCATATTGCTTGTTAAGCATTCCCCTCCCTCAGCAAATATTGGATTTTTCCAGGATATTAGCAAAGCCTGTAGCTCCACACGCTCACCCTGGTGTTCCTTTGCAGGTATGCAGAATACGTGGATGAACGCTACAAGGACTATCTGAAGAACCAAGGCAAAGTGGACTCGGTAAGCGTTCCCCTGTAGCCCCTCCCATTGCTCCATATTGCCCTACGCTCTTTATCCCAGATACTCCGGCACACAATGTGTTACCCAGTCCTATATGTTTTTTACAGCTGGTCGGCGTTGATGTCATGGCCGCCCTGGATATGTATGCCGAGCGAGGACAGTGGGAAAAATGCATTGAGACAGCAGCCAAGCAGGTGTGGTGCTAACATTACAGCGTGTGGCGTCTCCATTTAGATGGATTAGTATTGTATGAGTCAGGAGTCCCATGCCATTCAGAACGTGGTGTTTTATGTGTTCACAATAAACGGCGAGTATTGTATCCATTATGGAGAAAACGGCGAGTATCGTATTTATTATGGAATAAACGTCGAGTATCGTATTCATTATGGAATAAACGACGCGTATTGTATCCATTATGGAATAAACAAAGCAATGCTGAGCAGATACATGGGGCTGTAACATATCCTTAGAAATACAATGTACAGAAGTCCTGTACCATGCCGTATAAACCCTGCTCTGTGATTGGTCACATTAAGGATGTTATCATATCTCTAATATGTATTCATGGGTGTTCTTACAGAATTACAGGGTTCTTCACAAGTACGTTGCTCTGTTTGCAACTCATCTCATCAAGGAGGGCAACTGGAATAAAGCACTCAGCTTATACGCACAACACGGAGCTCCGGCAAACCCACAGGTAATGGTGATCTTCCATCTCCTTAACTTTCCCGTTTCTACACATTCATTACTTTGTTTCATTATTTCATTGGTTTCTATGTCTTCTGTCTCTTTACACTCTGTGAGTTTCCTCCCGTCACTTTACACTCTGTGAGTTTCCTCCCGTCTCTTTACACTCTGTGAGTTTCCTCCCGTCTCTTTACACTTTGTGAGTTTCCTCCCGTCACTTTACACTCTGTGAGTTTCCTCCCATCTTTTTACAATCTGTGACTTTCCTCCCCTCACTTTACACTCTGTGAGTTTCCTCCCATCCTTTTACAATATGTGAGTTTCCTGCCGTCTCTTTACACTCTGTGAGTTTCCTCCCGTTTCTTTTCGCTCTGTGAGATTCCTCCCGTCTCTTTACACTCTGAGTTTCCTCCCGTCTCTTTACACTCTGTGAGTTTCCTCCCGTCTCTTTACACTCTGTGAGTTTCCTCCCGTCACTTTACACTCTGTGACTTTCCTCCAGTCACTTTACACTCTGTGACTTTCCTCCCGTTTATTTATACTCTGTGACTTTCCTCCCGTCTCTTTACACTCTATGACTTTCCTCCCGTCTCTTTACACTCTGTGAGTTTCCTCCCGTCTCTTTACACTGTGTGAGATTCCTCCCGTCTCTTTACACTCTGTGACTTTCCTCCAGTCACTTTACACTCTGTGACTTTCCTCCCGTTTATTTATACTCTGTGACTTTCCTCCCGTCTCTTTACACTCTGTGACTTTCCTCCTGTCTCTTTACACTCTATGACTTTCCTCCCGTCTCTTTACACTCTGTGACTTTCCTCCCGTCACTTTACACTCTGTGAGTTTCCTCCCGTCACTTTACACTCTGTGAGTTTCCTCCCGTCACTTTACACTCAGTGAGTTTCCTCCAGTCACTTTTCACTCTGTGAGTTTCCTCCCGTCACTTTACACTCTGTGACTTTCCTCCCGTTTATTTATACTCTGTGACTTTCCTCCCGTCTCTTTACACTCTGTGACTTTCCTCCCGTCTCTTTACACTCTGTGACTTTCCTCCAGTCACTTTACACTCTGTGACTTTCCTCCAGTCACTTTACACTCTGTGAGTTTCCTCCAGTCACTTTACACTCTGTGACTTTCCTCCAGTCACTTTACACTCTGTGACTTTCCTCCGTCACTTTACACTCTGTGACTTTCCTCCGTCACTTTACACTCTGTGACTTTCCTCCCGTTTATTTACACTCTGTGACTTTCCTCCGTCACTTTACACTCTGTGAGTTTCCTCCGGTCACTTTTCACTCTGTGAGTTTCCTCCCGTCACTTTACACTCTGTGACTTTCCTCCCGTTTATTTATACTCTGTGACTTTCCTCCCGTCTCTTTACACTCTGTGACTTTCCTCCTGTCTCTTTACACTCTGTGAGTTTCCTCCCGTCACTTTACACTCTGTGAGTTTCCTCCGGTCACTTTACACTCTGTGAGTTTCCTCCAGTCACTTTACACTCTGTGACTTTCCTCCAGTCACTTTACACTCTGTGACTTTCCTCCAGTCACTTTACACTCTGTGACTTTCCTCCAGTCACTTTACACTCTGTGAGTTTCCTCCCGTCTCTTTACACTCTGTGACTTTCCTCCGTCACTTTACACTCTGTGACTTTCCTCCCGTTTATTTACACTCTGTGACTTTCCTCCGTCACTTTACACTCTGTGAGTTTCCTCCGGTCACTTTTCACTCTGTGGGTTTCCTCCCGTCACTTTACACTCTGTGACTTTCCTCCCGTTTATTTATACTTTGTGACTTTCCTCCCGTCTCTTTACACTCTGTGACTTTCCTCCTGTCTCTTTACACTCTGTGAGTTTCCTCCCGTCACTTTACACTCTGTGAGTTTCCTCCAGTCACTTTACACTCTGTGAGTTTCCTCCAGTCACTTTACACTCTGTGAGTTTCCTCCCGTCTCTTTACACTCTGTGACTTTCCTCCAGTCACTTTACACTCTGTGACTTTCCTCCCGTCACTTTACACTCTGAGTTTCCTCCCGTCTTTTTACAATCTGT
Organism: Pelobates fuscus; assembly: GCF_036172605.1. NCBI lineage: Eukaryota > Metazoa > Chordata > Amphibia > Anura > Pelobatidae > Pelobates > Pelobates fuscus. The sequence continues at coordinate 2,706,929 of NC_086318.1, read as the reverse complement.
GACTTTCCTCCCCTCACTTTACACTCTGTGAGTTTCCTCCCATCTTTTTACAATCTGTGAGTTTCCTCCCGTTTCTTTTCGCTCTGTGAGATTCCTCCCGTCTCTTTACACTCTGAGTTTCCTCCCGTCTCTTTACACTCTGTGAGTTTCCTCCCGTCTCTTTACACTCTGTGAGTTTCCTCCCGTCACTTTACACTCTGTGACTTTCCTCCAGTCACTTTACACTCTGTGACTTTCCTCCCGTTTATTTATACTCTGTGACTTTCCTCCCGTCTCTTTACACTCTATGACTTTCCTCCCGTCTCTTTACACTCTGTGAGTTTCCTCCCGTCTCTTTACACTGTGTGAGATTCCTCCCGTCTCTTTACACTCTGTGAGTTTCCTCCCGTCTCTTTACACTCTGTGAGTATCCTCCCGTCTCTTTACACTCTGTGACTTTCCTCCAGTCACTTTTCACTCTGTGACTTTCCTCCAGTCACTTTTCACTCTGTGACTTTCCTCCAGTCACTTTTCACTCTGTGACTTTCCTCCCGTCTCTTTACACTCTATGACTTTCCTCCCGTCTCTTTACACTCTATGACTTTCCTCCCGTCTCTTTACACTCTGTGACTTTCCTCCCGTCTCTTTACACTCTGTGAGATTCCTCCCGTCTCTTTACACTCTGTGAGTATCCTCCCGTCTCTTTACACTCTGTGAGTTTCCTCCCGTCACTTTACACTCTGTGACTTTCCTCCCGTTTATTTATACTCTGTGACTTTCCTCCCGTCTCTTTACACTCTATGACTTTCCTCCCGTCTCTTTACACTCTGTGACTTTCCTCCCGTCTCTTTACACTCTGTGACTTTCCTCCCGTCTCTTTACACTCTGTGACTTTCCTCCAGTCACTTTACACTCTGTGACTTTCCTCCAGTCACTTTACACTCTGTGACTTTCCTCCAGTCACTTTTCACTCTGTGAGTTTCCTCCCGTCACTTTACACTCTGTGACTTTCCTCCCGTTTATTTATACTCTGTGACTTTCCTCCCGTCTCTTTACACTCTGTGACTTTCCTCCTGTCTCTTTACACTCTATGACTTTCCTCTCGTCTCTTTACACTCTGTGACTTTCCTCCCGTCACTTTACACTCTGTGAGTTTCCTCCCGTCACTTTACACTCTGTGAGTTTCCTCCCGTCACTTTACACTCAGTGAGTTTCCTCCAGTCACTTTTCACTCTGTGAGTTTCCTCCCGTCACTTTACACTCTGTGACTTTCCTCCCGTTTATTTATACTCTGTGACTTTCCTCCCGTCTCTTTACACTCTGTGACTTTCCTCCCGTCTCTTTACACTCTGTGACTTTCCTCCAGTCACTTTACACTCTGTGACTTTCCTCCAGTCACTTTACACTCTGTGAGTTTCCTCCAGTCACTTTACACTCTGTGACTTTCCTCCAGTCACTTTACACTCTGTGAGTTTCCTCCCGTCTCTTTACACTCTGTGACTTTCCTCTGTCACTTTACACTCTGTGACTTTCCTCCCGTTTATTTACACTCTGTGACTTTCCTCCGTCACTTTACACTCTGTGAGTTTCCTCCGGTCACTTTTCACTCTGTGAGTTTCCTCCCGTCACTTTACACTCTGTGACTTTCCTCCCGTTTATTTATACTCTGTGACTTTCCTCCCGTCTCTTTACACTCTGTGACTTTCCTCCTGTCTCTTTACACTCTGTGAGTTTCCTCCCGTCACTTTACACTCTGTGAGTTTCCTCCGGTCACTTTACACTCTGTGAGTTTCCTCCAGTCACTTTACACTCTGTGACTTTCCTCCAGTCACTTTACACTCTGTGACTTTCCTCCAGTCACTTTACACTCTGTGACTTTCCTCCAGTCACTTTACACTCTGTGAGTTTCCTCCCGTCTCTTTACACTCTGTGACTTTCCTCCGTCACTTTACACTCTGTGACTTTCCTCCCGTTTATTTACACTCTGTGACTTTCCTCCGTCACTTTACACTCTGTGAGTTTCCTCCGGTCACTTTTCACTCTGTGGGTTTCCTCCCGTCACTTTACACTCTGTGACTTTCCTCCCGTTTATTTATACTTTGTGACTTTCCTCCCGTCTCTTTACACTCTGTGACTTTCCTCCTGTCTCTTTACACTCTGTGAGTTTCCTCCCGTCACTTTACACTCTGTGAGTTTCCTCCAGTCACTTTACACTCTGTGAGTTTCCTCCAGTCACTTTACACTCTGTGAGTTTCCTCCCGTCTCTTTACACTCTGTGACTTTCCTCCAGTCACTTTACACTCTGTGACTTTCCTCCAGTCACTTTACACTCTGTGACTTTCCTCCCGTCACTTTACACTCTGAGTTTCCTCCCGTCTTTTTACAATCTGTGACTTTCCTCCCCTCACTTTACACTCTGTGAGTTTCCTCCCATCCTTTTACAATATGTGAGTTTCCTGCCGTCTCTTTACACTCTGTGAGTTTCCTCCCGTTTCTTTTCGCTCTGTGAGATTCCTTCCGTCTCTTTACACTCTGTGAGTTTCCTCCCGTCTCTTTACACTCTGTGAGTTTCCTCCCGTCACTTTACACTCTGTGACTTTCCTCCAGTCACTTTACACTCTGTGACTTTCCTCCCGTTTATTTATACTCTGTGACTTTCCTCCCGTCTCTTTACACTCTATGACTTTCCTCCCGTCTCTTTACACTCTGTGAGTTTCCTCCCGTCTCTTTACACTCTGTGAGTTTCCTCCAGTCACTTTACACTCTGTGAGTTTCCTCCCGTCTCTTTACACTCTGTGACTTTCCTCCAGTCACTTTACACTCTGTGACTTTCCTCCAGTCACTTTACACTCTGTGACTTTCCTCCCGTCACTTTACACTCTGAGTTTCCTCCCGTCTTTTTACAATCTGTGACTTTCCTCCCCTCACTTTACACTCTGTGAGTTTCCTCCCATCCTTTTACAATATGTGAGTTTCCTGCCGTCTCTTTACACTCTGTGAGTTTCCTCCCGTTTCTTTTCGCTCTGTGAGATTCCTCCCGTCTCTTTACACTCTGTGAGTTTCCTCCCGTCTCTTTACACTCTGTGAGTTTCCTCCCGTCTCTTTACACTCTGTGAGTATCCTCCCGTCTCTTTACACTCTGTGACTTTCCTCCAGTCACTTTTCACTCTGTGACTTTCCTCCAGTCACTTTACACTCTGTGACTTTCCTCCCGTTTATTTATACTCTGTGACTTTCCTCCCGTCTCTTTACACTCTATGACTTTCCTCCCGTCTCTTTACACTCTGTGAGATTCCTCCCGTCTCTTTACACTCTGTGAGTTTCCTCCAGTCACTTTACACTCTGTGAGTTTCCTCCCGTCTCTTTACACTCTGTGACTTTCCTCCAGTCACTTTACACTCTGTGACTTTCCTCCAGTCACTTTACACTCTGTGACTTTCCTCCCCTCACTTTACACTCTGAGTTTCCTCCCGTCTTTTTACAATCTGTGACTTTCCTCCCCTCACTTTACACTCTGTGAGTTTCCTCCCATCCTTTTACAATATGTGAGTTTCCTGCCGTCTCTTTACACTCTGTGAGTTTCCTCCCGTTTCTTTTCGCTCTGTGAGATTCCTCCCGTCTCTTTACACTCTGTGAGTTTCCTCCCGTCTCTTTACACTCTGTGACTTTCCTCCCGTCTCTTTACACTCTGTGAGTTTCCTCCCGTCTCTTTACACTGTGTGAGATTCCTCCCGTCTCTTTACACTCTGTGAGTTTCCTCCCGTCTCTTTACACTCTGTGAGTATCCTCCCGTCTCTTTACACTCTGTGACTTTCCTCCAGTCACTTTTCACTCTGTGACTTTCCTCCAGTCACTTTTCACTCTGTGACTTTCCTCCAGTCACTTTTCACTCTGTGACTTTCCTCCCGTCTCTTTACACTCTATGACTTTCCTCCCGTCTCTTTACACTCTATGACTTTCCTCCCGTCTCTTTACACTCTGTGACTTTCCTCCCGTCTCTTTACACTCTGTGAGATTCCTCCCGTCTCTTTACACTCTGTGAGTATCCTCCCGTCTCTTTACACTCTGTGAGTTTCCTCCCGTCACTTTACACTCTGTGACTTTCCTCCCGTTTATTTATACTCTGTGACTTTCCTCCCGTCTCTTTACACTCTATGACTTTCCTCCTGTCTCTTTACACTCTGTGACTTTCCTCCCGTCTCTTTACACTCTGTGACTTTCCTCCAGTCACTTTACACTCTGTGACTTTCCTCCAGTCACTTTACACTCTGTGAGTTTCCTCCAGTCACTTTTCACTCTGTGAGTTTCCTCCCGTCACTTTACACTCTGTGACTTTCCTCCCCTTTATTTATACTCTGTGACTTTCCTCCCGTCTCTTTACACTCTGTGACTTTCCTCCTGTCTCTTTACACTCTATGACTTTCCTCCCGTCTCTTTACACTCTGTGACTTTCCTCCCGTCACTTTACACTCTGTGAGTTTCCTCCCGTCACTTTACACTCTGTGAGTTTCCTCCCGTCACTTTACACTCTGTGAGTTTCCTCCCGTCACTTTACACTCAGTGAGTTTCCTCCAGTCACTTTTCACTCTGTGAGTTTCCTCCCGTCACTTTACACTCTGTGACTTTCCTCCCGTTTATTTATACTCTGTGACTTTCCTCCAGTCACTTTACACTCTGTGACTTTCCTCCAGTCACTTTACACTCTGTGACTTTCCTCCAGTCACTTTACACTCTGTGACTTTCCTCCAGTCACTTTACACTCTGTGAGTTTCCTCCAGTCACTTTACACTCTGTGACTTTCCTCCAGTCACTTTACACTCTGTGAGTTTCCTCCCGTCTCTTTACACTCTGTGACTTTCCTCCGTCACTTTACACTCTGTGACTTTCCTCCCGTTTATTTACACTCTGTGACTTTCCTCCGTCACTTTACACTCTGTGAGTTTCCTCCGGTCACTTTTCACTCTGTGAGTTTCCTCCCGTCACTTTACACTCTGTGACTTTCCTCCCGTTTATTTATACTCTGTGACTTTCCTCCCGTCTCTTTACACTCTGTGAGTTTCCTCCCGTCACTTTACACTCTGTGAGTTTCCTCCGGTCACTTTACACTCTGTGAGTTTCCTCCAGTCACTTTACACTCTGTGACTTTCCTCCAGTCACTTTACACTCTGTGAGTTTCCTCCCGTCTCTTTACACTCTGTGACTTTCCTCCAGTCACTTTACACTCTGTGACTTTCCTCCAGTCACTTTACACTCTGTGACTTTCCTCCAGTCACTTTACACTCTGTGACTTTCCTCCAGTCACTTTACACTCTGTGAGTTTCCTCCAGTCACTTTTCACTCTGTGAGTTTCCTCCCGTCACTTTACACTCTGTGACTTTCCTCCCGTCTCTTTACACTCTGTGACTTTCCTCCTGTCTCTTTACACTCTATGACTTTCCTCCCGTCACTTTACACTCTGTGAGTTTCCTCCCGTCTCTTTACACTCTGTGACTTTCCTCCGTCACTTTACACTCTGTGACTTTCCTCCCGTTTATTTACACTCTGTGACTTTCCTCCGTCACTTTACACTCTGTGACTTTCCTCCAGTCACTTTACACTCTATGACTTTCCTCCCGTCTCTTTACACTCTGTGACTTTCCTCCCGTCTCTTTACACTCTGTGACTTTCCTCCGTCACTTTACACTCTGTGACTTTCCTCCCGTTTATTTACACTCTGTGACTTTCCTCCGTCACTTTACACTCTGTGACTTTCCTCCGGTCACTTTTCACTCTGTGGGTTTCCTCCCGTCACTTTACACTCTGTGACTTTCCTCCCGTTTATTTATACTTTGTGACTTTCCTCCCGTCTCTTTACACTCTGTGACTTTCCTCCTGTCTCTTTACACTCTGTGAGTTTCCTCCCGTCACTTTACACTCTGTGAGTTTCCTCCCGTCACTTTACACTCTGTGAGTTTCCTCCAGTCACTTTACACTCTGTGAGTTTCCTCCAGTCACTTTACACTCTGTGAGTTTCCTCCAGTCACTTTACACTCTGTGAGTTTCCTCCCGTCTCTTTACACTCTGTGACTTTCCTCCAGTCACTTTACACTCTGTGACTTTCCTCCCGTCACTTTACACTCTGTGAGTTTCCTCCCGTCACTTTACACTCTGTGACTTTCCTCCCGTCTCTTTACACTCTGTGAGTTTCCTCCCGTCTCTTTACACTGTGTGAGATTCCTCCCGTCTCTTTACACTCTGTGAGTTTCCTCCCGTCTTTTTACACTCTGTGAGTATCCTCCCGTCTCTTTACACTCTGTGACTTTCCTCCAGTCACTTTTCACTCTGTGACTTTCCTCCAGTCACTTTTCACTCTGTGACTTTCCTCCAGTCACTTTTCACTCTGTGACTTTCCTCCCGTCTCTTTACACTCTATGACTTTCCTCCCGTCTCTTTACACTCTATGACTTTCCTCCCGTCTCTTTACACTCTGTGACTTTCCTCCCGTCTCTTTACACTCTGTGAGATTCCTCCCGTCTCTTTACACTCTGTGAGTATCCTCCCGTCTCTTTACACTCTGTGAGTTTCCTCCCGTCACTTTACACTCTGTGACTTTCCTCCCGTTTATTTATACTCTGTGACTTTCCTCCCGTCTCTTTACACTCTATGACTTTCCTCCCGTCTCTTTACACTCTGTGACTTTCCTCCCGTCTCTTTACACTCTGTGACTTTCCTCCAGTCACTTTACACTCTGTGACTTTCCTCCAGTCACTTTACACTCTGTGAGTTTCCTCCAGTCACTTTTCACTCTGTGAGTTTCCTCCCGTCACTTTACACTCTGTGACTTTCCTCCCCTTTATTTATACTCTGTGACTTTCCTCCCGTCTCTTTACACTCTGTGACTTTCCTCCCGTCTCTTTACACTCTGTGACTTTCCTCCCGTCTCTTTACACTCTGTGACTTTCCTCCAGTCACTTTACACTCTGTGAGTTTCCTCCAGTCACTTTACACTCTGTGACTTTCCTCCAGTCACTTTACACTCTGTGAGTTTCCTCCCGTCTCTTTACACTCTGTGACTTTCCTCCGTCACTTTACACTCTGTGACTTTCCTCCCGTTTATTTACACTCTGTGACTTTCCTCCGTCACTTTACACTCTGTGAGTTTCCTCCGGTCACTTTTCACTCTGTGAGTTTCCTCCCGTCACTTTACACTCTGTGACTTTCCTCCCGTTTATTTATACTCTGTGACTTTCCTCCCGTCTCTTTACACTCTGTGAGTTTCCTCCCGTCACTTTACACTCTGTGAGTTTCCTCCGGTCACTTTACACTCTGTGAGTTTCCTCCAGTCACTTTACACTCTGTGACTTTCCTCCAGTCACTTTACACTCTGTGAGTTTCCTCCCGTCTCTTTACACTCTGTGACTTTCCTCCAGTCACTTTACACTCTGTGACTTTCCTCCAGTCACTTTACACTCTGTGACTTTCCTCCAGTCACTTTACACTCTGTGACTTTCCTCCAGTCACTTTACACTCTGTGAGTTTCCTCCAGTCACTTTTCACTCTGTGAGTTTCCTCCCGTCACTTTACACTCTGTGACTTTCCTCCCGTTTATTTATACTCTGTGACTTTCCTCCCGTCTCTTTACACTCTGTGACTTTCCTCCTGTCTCTTTACACTCTATGACTTTCCTCCCGTCTCTTTACACTCTGTGACTTTCCTCCCTTCACTTTACACTCTGTGAGTTTCCTCCCGTCTCTTTACACTCTGTGACTTTCCTCCGTCACTTTACACTCTGTGACTTTCCTCCCGTTTATTTACACTCTGTGACTTTCCTCCGTCACTTTACACTCTGTGACTTTCCTCCGGTCACTTTTCACTCTGTGGGTTTCCTCCCGTCACTTTACACTCTGTGACTTTCCTCCCGTTTATTTATACTTTGTGACTTTCCTCCCGTCTCTTTACACTCTGTGACTTTCCTCCTGTCTCTTTACACTCTGTGAGTTTCCTCCCGTCACTTTACACTCTGTGAGTTTCCTCCCGTCACTTTACACTCTGTGAGTTTCCTCCAGTCACTTTACACTCTGTGAGTTTCCTCCAGTCACTTTACACTCTGTGAGTTTCCTCCAGTCACTTTACACTCTGTGAGTTTCCTCCCGTCTCTTTACACTCTGTGACTTTCCTCCAGTCACTTTACACTCTGTGACTTTCCTCCCGTCACTTTACACTCTGTGACTTTCCTCCCGTCACTTTACACTCTGTGAGTTTCCTCCCGTCACTTTACACTCTGTGAGTTTCCTCCCGTTTATTTAACCTCTGTGACTTTCCTCCCGTCACTTTACACTCTGTGACTTTCCTCCCGTCTCTTTACACTCTGTGAGTTTCCTCCGTCACTTTACACTCTGTGACTTTCCTCCAGTCACTTTACACTCTGTGACTTTCCTCCCGTCACTTTACACTCTGTGACTTTCCTCCCGTCACTTTACACTCTGTGAGTTTCCTCCCGTCACTTTACACTCTGTGAGTTTCCTCCCGTTTATTTAACCTCTGTGACTTTCCTCCCGTCACTTTACACTCTGTGACTTTCCTCCCGTCTCTTTACACTCTGTGAGTTTCCTCCGTCACTTTACACTCTGTGACTTTCCTCCGTCACTTTACACTCTGTGACTTTCCTCCCGTCTCTTTACACTCTGTGACTTTCCTCCCGTTTATTTATACTCTGTGACTTTCCTCCCGTCTCTTTACACTCTGTGACTTTCCTTTGTCACTTTACACTCTGTGACTTTCCTCCCGTCACTTTACACTCTGTGACTTTCCTCCCGTCTCTTTACACTCTGTGACTTTCCCTTCCGTCACTTTACACTCGTTGAGTTTTCGCGCATGCTGCTTACATACTCCCCGTAGTAAATCAGAGTGCCTTGCTGTCTTCACAATACCTACATTATACCTACATTTATTGCACAGTGTCTTGTAAAAGTCTGATTCTACATTTTGCTGCAAAGAGTAACTGAAGTCTGTTCCTCACAGAATTTCAACATCTACAAGCGCATCTTCTCTGAGATGGTGAACAGTGGCAACATGAACCGTTCGGACATGTATCACGTGTGGGCCGATCTCCGGGATACTCTGTGTAATCTGGTGAGACTGACATCTGGTTTCCCATTTTCTCAGTACTGTTACCCCTTCACAGAGTTCCTGTAGTTTCCACCCTCACCCTCACCCACCTCATTCTGTAAATAAAGCCAAACCACCGATGCTCTTCGAGGTTCAGCACAAAATGTGTACAAACACACTAAACATTTCATCATGTAGCCTCCCCCCGTTCCCGCTTGGTATGTACACCCAAAATGCTTTCATTGTTGCAGTGTACCGAGCTTTGTACACCCAAAATGCTTTCACTGTTGCAGTGTTCCGAGCTTTGTACACCCAAAATGCTTTCACTGTTGCAGTGTTCCGAGCTTTGTACACCCAAAATGCTTTCATTGTTGCAGTGTACCGAGCTTTGTACACCCAAAATGCTTTCATTGCTGCAGTGTTCCGAGCTTTGTACACCCAAAATGCTTTCATTGTTGCAGTGTACCGAGCTTTGTACACCCAAAATGCTTTCACTGTTGCAGTGTTCCGAGCTTTGTACACCCAAAATGCTTTCACTGTTGCAGTGTTCCGAGCTTTGTACACCCAAAATGCTTTCATTGCTGCAGTGTTCCGAGCTTTGTACACCCAAAATGCTTTCATTGTTGCAGTGTACCGAGCTTTGTACACCCAAAATGCTTTCATTGTTGCAGTGTACCGAGCTTTGTACACCCAAAATGCTTTAATTGTTGCAGTGTACCGAGCTTTGTACACCCAAAATGCTTTCACTGTTGCAGTGTTCCGAGCTTTGTACACCCAAAATGCTTTCATTGTTGCAGTGTTCCGAGCTTTGTACACCCAAAATGCTTTCACTGTTGCAGTGTTCCGAGCTTTGTACACCCAAAATGCTTTCATTGTTGCAGTGTTCCGAGCTTTGTACACCCAAAATGCTTTCACTGTTGCAGTGTTCCGAGCTTTGTACACCCAAAATGCTTTCATTGCTGCAGTGTACCGAGCTTTGTACACACAAAATGCTTTCATTGTTGCAGTGTTCCGAGCTTTGTACACCCAAAATGCTTTCACTGTTGCAGTGTTCCGAGCTTTGTACACCCAAAATGCTTTCATTGCTGCAGTGTACCGAGCTTTGTACACCCAAAATGCTTTCATTGTTGCAGTGTTCCGAGCTTTGTACGCCCAAAATGCTTTCATTGTTGCAGTGTACCGAGCTTTGTACACCCAAAATGCTTTCATTGTTGCAGTGTTCCGAGCTTTGTACACCCAAAATGCTTTCATTGTTGCAGTGTTCCGAGCTTTGTACACCCAAAATGCTTTCATTGTTGCAGTGTACCGAGCTTTGTACACCCAAAATGCTTTCATTGTTGCAGTGTTCCGAGCTTTGTACACCCAAAATGCTTTCATTGTTGCAGAGTTCCGAGCTTTGTACACCCAAAATGCTTTCATTGTTGCAGTGTACCGAGCTTTGTACACCCAAAATGCTTTCATTGTTGCAGTGTACCGAGCTTTGTACACCCAAAATGCTTTCATTGTTGCAGTGTACCGAGCTTTGTACACCCAAAATGCTTTCATTGTTGCAGTGTACCGAGCTTTGTACACCCAAAATGCTTTCATTGTTGCAGTGTTCCGAGCTTTGTACACCCAAAATGCTTTCATTGTTGCAGTGTACCGAGCTTTGTACACCCAAAATGCTTTCACTGTTGCAGTGTTCCGAGCTTTGTACACCCAAAATGCTTTCATTGTTGCAGTGTTCCGAGCTTTGTACACCCAAAATGCTTTCATTGTTGCAGTGTACCGAGCTTTGTACACCCAACATGCTTTCACTGTTGCAGTGTTCCGAGCTTTGTTCACCCAAAATGCTTTCATTGTTGCAGTGTACCGAGCTTTGTTCACCCAAAATGCTTTCATTGTTGCAGTGTTCCGAGCTTTGTACACCCAAAATGCTTTCATTGTTGCAGTGTACCGAGCTTTGTACACCCAAAATGCTTTCATTGTTGCAGTGTACCGAGCTTTGTACACCCAAAATGCTTTCATTGTTGCAGTGTACCGAGCTTTGTACACCCAAAATGCTTTCATTGTTGCAGTGTACCGAGCTTTGTACACCCAACATGCTTTCACTGTTGCAGTGTTCCGAGCTTTGTTCACCCAAAATGCTTTCATTGTTGCAGTGTTCCGAGCTTTGTACACCCAAAATGCTTTCATTATTGCAGTGTACCGAGCTTTGTACACCCAAAATGCTTTCATTGTTGCAGTGTACCGAGCTTTTTACACCCAAAATGCTTTCATTGTTGCAGTGTACCGAGCTTTGTACACCCAAAATGCTTTCATTGTTGCAGTGTACCGAGCTTTGTTCACCCAAAATGCTTTCATTGTTGCAGTGTTCCGAGCTTTGTACACCCAAAATGCTTTCATTGTTGCAGTGTACCGAGCTTTGTACACCCAAAATGCTTTCATTGTTGCAGTGTACCGAGCTTTGTACACCCAAAATGCTTTCATTGTTGCAGTGTTCCGAGCTTTGTACACCCAAAATGCTTTCATTGTTGCAGTGTACCGAGCTTTGTTCACCCAAAATGCTTTCATTGTTGCAGTGTACCGAGCTTTGTACACCCAAAATGCTTTCATTGTTGCAGTGTACCGAGCTTTGTACACCCAAAATGCTTTCATTGTTGCAGTGTTCCGAGCTTTGTACACCCAAAATGCTTTCATTGTTGCAGTGTACCGAGCTTTGTACACCCAAAATGCTTTCATTGTTGCAGTGTACCGAGCTTTGTACACCCAAAATGCTTTCATTGTTGCAGTGTTCCGAGCTTTGTACACCCAAAATGCTTTCATTGTTGCAGTGTACCGAGCTTTGTACACCCAAAATGCTTTCATTGTTGCAGTGTTCCGAGCTTTGTACACCCAAAATGCTTTCATTGCTGCAGTGTACCGAGCTTTGTTCACCCAAAATGCTTTCATTGTTGCAGTGTACCGAGCTTTGTACACCCAGAATGTTTTCACTGTTGCAGTGTTCCGAGCTTTGTACACCCAAAATGCTTTCATTGTTGCAGTGTACCGAGCTTTGTACGCCCAAAATGCTTTCATTGTTGCAGTGTTCCGAGCTTTGTACACCCAAAATGCTTTCATTGTTGCAGTGTACCGAGCTTTGTACACCCAAAATGCTTTCATTGTTGCAGTGTTCCGAGCTTTGTACGCCCAAAATGCTTTCACTGTTGCAGTGTTCCGAGCTTTGTACACCCAAAATGCTTTCACTGTTGCAGTGTACCGAGCTTTGTACACCCAAAATGCTTTCATTGTTGCAGTGTACCTTTCAAGATATATGTGAACCTATTTTTTGCTGTTTTTCCTCCACCTATACCTTTATTACTGACTGTTTTCTGGTCAGTGTGAGAACTTGGTGAAATCGAGCGAGGCCAATTCCGGAGCACACCAGGAGTTTGAGCAGATGCTGCAGATTGCTCATTATTACAGCACACGATCCGCTTCACTCAGTGTACCGCAGCTGGTAAGTGCAAGCAACTCCGTGAGCTATGTTATATTATAAATTTATGTTATACCACAGTGAATAAACATCTCACATTGTCCACAAATATACCAGCATGTACTCTCTGCCGTTTAGGAGTTAATTCACTTTGTTTATGAACCCTAGTCACACCTCCCTTCATGTGACTTGCACAGCCCCCTTCATGTGACTTGCACAGCCTTCCTGAACACTTCCTGTAAGGAGCCATCTAATGTTTACACATCCTTTATTGAACAGTCCGTTTAATTTTAGGGGACTTACTAATAACAATGTATGCAACTATAATTTAACATACAGTGCATATCAATTACACAGATGATTTGTAAACACATTTATTGTGGTTTAAAGACACATTACTGGGTGTATTACTGCTGTGGTGCACTCAGACATAAAAAAAGAGGGATTTGAGCCCAATATAGGGACAGTTGGGCGGTATGGATTGTGGTTTAAGTTTAAAGGGACACTATAGTCACCAGAACAGCTGCAGCTTATTGAATTTGTTCTGATGAGTAGAATCATTACCTTCAGGCTTTTTGCTGTAAACACTGTCTTTTCAGAGAAAATGCAGTGTTTACATTACAGCCTAGTGATAACTTCACTGGCCACTCCTCAGATAGCTGTTAGAGATGCTGATTGGCCAGGGCTGTGTTTGAATCATGCTGGCTCTGCCCCATATCTGCCTCTTTGTCAGTCTCAGCCAATCCTATGGGGAAGCATTGTGATTGGATTAGGCTACCACTTCTCATGATGTCAGCAGACTGCTTGTTTTTTTTGAGGCAAACAGCATGCAGATCTACAGCTTCTGGCTTGAATACAGTAAGATTTTGCTATATTTATGGAGGCATGAGGGGCCCAGGGGGCTAGATGGTGGTTTTAACCCTATAGGGTCAGGAATACATGTTTGTGTTCCTGACCCTATAGTGATCCTTTAATTTACAGAGCAGGATATAAAACTTCTAAGGGAAATTTAAAATCTGATTGTTAATGAAACCATTTTGTTTGACATGATCTATACTCCCAAACTGCTTTATTAAAGCGGCACTGTCATGCCGAACTTACCTTTCCCCAATCGATTCCTCTTCTCTCCCTCTGTCAGGATCTCTTATTCATTTCTTCCTGTCTGCTCTAGTTTTCTTTAAAACTCAAGAAAAAGTAGGGACTATTTGTCTTATGGAGGTTTCCTACCAGGGCCGGACTGGGAAGAAAATTCGGCCCGGGCATTTTTTAATTACAGCGGCCCACTAAAAAGGGGGCGGGGCCAGATTGGGTGTGTTTTGTCATCACCAATGACGAGCACGCCCCATCACAAAGTGAGCATGTTGGTTCAATGCTCTTCCAGGGTAGACCATGCACAGAGCTCTGCTGAAGAGCTCTGGCATGAGAAAAATACCTTGTATTTGTTCTGCACAGCGCAAGCAAATTTAATAACATGCTTGCACTGTGTTTGCTTGAAATTTGTCTCTGGTGTCTTCATAGTTGGGATACCAGGAGACAAAAATGCTAGGAAAGCATATTGTGCAGTGTGTGTGTGTGAGTGATGGGTGCTGTTTGCGTGAGGGTGCTATGTGGGTAAGGGTGCTGTGTGTGTGATGGGTGCTGTAGCGGAGAGCCGATCTTTCACAGCTATTCTCCACTAGAGATCCCAGTGAGGCTCAGGAACAAGGTGATGATAAGTCCACAGGCAAGGTTTCTAGCAGGTAGAGTAATACAGCAATATCCCCATCGCAATCCCAATAACTGGGCGACACACAGTTTCAGGAGTAGAACTGACAAGCTTTATTCCACAGTTCCTTATAAAGCCCTCTCCCATGCAAGGGAGGAGGTTCTATCACTTAAGACATTATCCAATCTGTGAACAGTAACCTCCCACACATCTCCTCCCCTCCTCTAGCATCATAATCCCCTTATCATGTACATAGTTTTACCCAAGTTTTGGATGTACCCTAAATACTTGGGGTACATCCACAAATCACAATATCTCCAGATAGCCCTAGTCTGGAGGAACAACATATTTTAAAATCAGCCCATTCGGATAAACGGTTCGTGAGATATGGGGTTCCAAAGATTTGACCGACCGCATGGGTAAAGTATCCGAAAACAGTTCCATGCATTTTGGCCCTGCGGTCGGTCACAGAAAAGGGAATGAAACAGACAAATTGCCTGGGTTACAGAGACTAAGGGGAATTCGCATGAATCCCCTAGTTTGTGAGTTTCTTTCTACCGAACGGCGGGTCATTCGGTAGTTTCTATACGAATTTCTGGAAGTATGGAGGTCTCAGCGGTGTTTGCCTAGTCGAGTGTCCGATTTTTATTTATTTATTTATAAAATATTTTACCAGGAAAGATACATTGAGATTTCTCTCGTTTTCAAGTATGTCCTGGGTCCACAAATCATTGCATTGTTACAGTTAGTGTACAATAAAATACAAAATTAATATACAATATATACAACATTTAACATAGAACAGGTAGGAAAAATATAATCAACCATGACAGGTACATTCTGTTTTGAGGTATGTAGAGATGGATCTCTTAAAGGACTTTAAACTTAGGGAAGATTTTAATTTGTGCGGGAGGTCGTTCCACAAATGCGGTGCTCTGTAGGAGAAGGAGGATCGGCTGCTTTCTTTTTGTATTGAGGTAGACTAAGTAAAGTGTTGGTACTGGATCGGAGGTTGTAGGAAGTGGGAACAGCCGGGGAAAGCATTGCGTTCAGGTAGGGTGGGAGTTTCCCAGAAAAGCTCTTAAACACAAGGCTAGAAAGATGAAGGGTGCGTCTGGATTCCAGCGACAGCCAGTTTAGTTCTTTTAGCATGTCACAATGGTGGGTCCTGTAATTACATTGTAGCACAAATCGGCAGAACGAGTTATACAATGTGTTGAGTTTATTAATGTGGGATTGCGATGCAGATGCATATACTACATCCCCATAATCAATGATTGGCATCAGCATTTGCTGTACAATCTTTTCCTTTACTGAAGGGCTTAGGCAGGATTTGTTTCTGTACAGGGCACCTAGTTTTGGATAAAGTTTAGATGCAAGCTTTCCTATGTGCAGGCCAAAAGATAGATTGGGGTCTAACATCATACCCAAGTATTTGAAAGAGTGGACTGCGGTCAGTGTGCCATTTGAAATTGTTTTGATGGATAGGTGAGAATTGTGTAATTTGTGTAATTTAGGTACTGTTCCAAAGATCATTGTGACAGTTTTGTCAGTGTTCAGGAACAGTTTGTTTTTTGCGATCCACTTTTCAACCTCTGTAAACTGGTCTTGGAGCACAGCCTCAAGCTGTGGTAGATCGGAATTGCTCGCATAGATTACCGTGTCATCTGCGTACATGTGTACATTTGAGGATTTGCAGACATTAGGCAGATCATTTATAAATAATGAAAATAGTAGGGGGCCGAGAATGGAACCTTGGGGAACACCACACGTGACTGGGAGAGGGAGGGAGTCGCTGTCAGAAATGGACACATATTGCGAGCGTTCCGATACATACGATCGAAACCAGTTTAGCGAATGATCACCAATACCTGAGTTTTTGAGTTTGTGCAGTAGAATGTCGTGGTCTACTGTGTCAAAGGCCTTGGCAAAATCAAGGAAAATAGCTCCAGTTAGGTCTCCTTGTTCCATGCCAGTTTGGATGTCATTGCAAACTTTTAAGAGGGCAGTTGTAGTGGAGTGATTCTGGCGAAAGCCCGATTGATCAGGGGTCAGATAGTTTGATTGTTGGTAATACTCACATAGTTGCGTATGGACACATTTTTCTAAGATTTTTGACAATACCGGGAGCAATGATATAGGGCGATAGTTAAAAACCAAAGTAGTGTCACCACTTTTATGGATAGGCACTACTCTTGCAGTCTTCCAAAGTTTGGGTAAGTATCCAGACACCAAGGATTCATTAATTAGAGTTACATAGTTACATAGTTACATAGTTAGATAGCTGAAAAGAGACTTGCGTCCATCAAGTTCAGCCTTCCTCACACCTGTTTTTTGCTGTTGATCCAAAAGAAAAGAAAAAAAAAAAAAAAAAAAAAAAGAAAAAAACCCAGTTTGAAGCACAATTTTGCAACAAGCTAGGACAAAAAATTCCTTCTTGACCCCAGAATGGCAGTCAGATTTATCCTTGAATCAAGCAGTTATTACCCTACATTGAAAGATTATATCCTTGAATATTCTGTCTTTGCAAGTATGCATCTAGTAGCTGTTTGAACATCTGTATGGACTCTGATAAAACCACTTCTTCAGGCAGAGAATTCCACATCCTGATTGTTCTTACAGTAAAAAAACCTTTCCTTTGCCTTAGACGAAATCTTCTTTCTTCCAGTCTAAACGCATGGCCTCGTGTCCTATGTAAAGTCCGGTTTGTGAATAGATTTCCACACAATGGTTTGTATTGGCCCCGAATATATTTGTATAATGTTATCATATCCCCTCTCAGGCGACGTTTTTCTAAACTAAATAGGTTTAAATTTGTTAACCTTTCTTCATAGCTGATATGTTCCATTCCTTTTATTAATTTTGTAGCCCGCCTCTGCACTTTTTCTAGTGCCATGATATCCTTCTTTAGAACAGGTGCCCAAAATTGCACAGCATATTCAATATGTGGTCTTACCAGTGATTTATAGAGAGGCAAAATGATATTCTCGTCCCGAGAATGAATGCCCTTTTTCATGCATGACAATACCTTACTGGCCTTGGCCACTGCTGATTGACATTGCACATTGTTGCATAGTTTGTTGTCTATAACAATTCCCAAGTCCTTTTCGTGTGTTGTTATCCCTAATTCGCTTCCATTAAGGGTATACGTTGCTTGTGTATTCTTTACGCCGAAGTGCATAACTTTGCATTTTTCAACATTAAATTTCATCTGCCATTTGAGTGCCCAGTCCCCCAGTCTATCTAAATCCTTCTGCAGCAAAGTAATATCTTGCTCACATTGTATTATTTTACAAAGTTTTGTGTCATCTGCAAACACTGAAACATGACTTTCAATGCTGTCTTCAAGATCATTTATAAAAATGTTAAATAGAAGGGGTCCCAGAACAGACCCCTGAGGGACACCACTTGCCACCTCTGTCCAGCTTGAAAATTTACCATTAACAACAACTCTTTGTATTCTGTTTTTAAGCCAATGTTCTACCCAAGAACAAGCATTTTCATCGAGACCGATTTCCTTGAGTTTGAACACTAATCTTTTGTGTGGAACTGTATCAAATGCCTTGGCAAAATCCAAATAGATCACATCCACTGCAACACCCTGATCTATACTTCTACTTACTTCTTCGTAGAAAGCAATCAAGTTAGTTTGACACGACCTGTGCTTCATAAAACCGTGCTGATTTTTGCTGATAACCATATTCTTCTCAAGGAATTCTTGAATATTATCCCTTAATAACCTTTCAAATATTTTACCAGCCACAGAAGTTAAGCTCACAGGTCTATAATTTCCAGGCAAGGATTTTGAACCCTTTTTGAATATAGGAACCACATCTGCCTTCCTCCAATCCTCCGGAACACTTCCTGAAAGAAAAGAATCTTGAAAGATTAAAAACAGAGGTTCACTTATTTCTACACTTAGTTCCTTAAGTACACGTGGATGGATACCGTCAGGCCCTGGAGCTTTGTTTATATTAACTTTCTTTAGTTGCTGCAGCACATTGTCTTGAGTTAACCAATTACAATTATTCTGCAAGTTTTTAGTAGCAATCATTTGCACATCTATTGCCATGGGTTCTTCTTTAATATATACGGAGGAGAAATAGTTATTTAGAATTCCTGCCTTTTCTTGGTCTTCATTAACCAACACCCCCGTTTCAGTTTTAAGTGTACCTATACTTTCATTTTTGGGTTTTTTGGAATTTATGTACTTAAAAAATGCTTTGGGGTTGGTTTTGCTCTCTTTAGCTATCATTTTTTCATTTTGAAGTTTAGCAAGTTTAATTGCCTTTTTGCACGCATTATTTGCTTCCTTATATCTTTTATAAGATGCATCTGATTTGTCTGATTTAAATGCTTTAAATGCCCTTTTCTTATTTTTAATCTCTTGTTTTACTTCTCTACTAAGCCACATTGGTTTTAATTTGTTTCTTTTATACTTATTTCCCAATGGTACATACTGAGAAATGTACCTTTCTAATATTTGTTGGAAGATGATCCATTTTTCCTCAGTGTTCTTTTCACTAAAGAGTTTATGCCAGTCAATATATTGTAAAGCTTCCCTTATCTTATTGAAATTGGCCTTTTTAAAATTATATGTTTTAGTATACCCCATGTGCTTTTGTTTTTTTGAGTTTATTTCAAAGGACACTATATTGTGATCACTATTTCCCAAGTGCTCACCTACTTGAATGTTGGTCAAAAGATCAACGTTGTTTGTTAAAACCAGGTCCAGACAAGCGTCCATTCTAGTTGGTGCTTGTACAAGTTGTGACATGAAGTTGTCATTTAACAAGTTTAAAAACCTAATTCCCTTTGCTGAGCTACTAGTCCCTATGTCCCAATTTATGTCTGGGTAATTAAAATCTCCAATAATTAAAGTGTTACCAAGATTTGCAGCTTTCTCAATTTGCTCAAACAGCTGTTGTTCCTCGTCAATATTAACATTAGGTGGTTTATAACATATCCCAACCAATAGTTGGTTTCCCTTCTTTTCCCCCAAGCAGATATTTACCCATAAAGCTTCCACATTTTCCTCATCGCATTCAATTTGCTTAAGATTTGGCTTTAAATCATGGTTGACATACAAACATACCCCACCACCCTTCTTGTTTTTCCTATCCTTCCTAAATAATGTGTACCCATTTAAGTTAACTGCCCAGTCATGTGTCTCATCCCACCATGTTTCAGTTATGCCTATTATATCATATTGTTTAGTGTATGCTAATGCCTCTAGTTCCCCCATTTTGTTATTTAGGCTCCTTGCATTAGTAAGCATACATTTAATATCATGCGTCTCTTGTTTATTTTGTGAATTACCAACATTACATAGCTTCTCTGTTCTGAGCTTGCCCCTCCCCCCGTCTCCACCCTCCTTATACTGTTCTAAAGCCCATCTCCTTTCTGTCCTATCTCCATTTTGTAGATTGCTATGACCCTCCCCCCCTACTACTAGTTTAAAATCTCCTCCAACCTTCTAGCCATCCTATCCCCCAGCACTGCAGACCCCCTTCCGTTTAGGTGCAATCCATCCCTACTATATAGGTTGTACCCAATCGCAAAGTCGGCCCAGTGCTCTAAAAACCCAAAACCCTCCTTCCTGCACCAAGACTTCAGCCACGCATTAACCTCTCTAATCTCCCGCTGCCTTTCCACTGTAGCACGTGGCACAGGTAATATCTCGGAGAATACCACCTTGGAGGTCCTTTTCTTGAGTTTGCTACCTAATTCCCTGAAATCATTCTTTAGGACCTTCCATCTTCCTCTTACTTTGTCATTGGTACCAATATGGACCATGACCGCTGGGTCATCCCCAGCCCCTCCCAATAATCCATCCACTCTGTCAGCAACATGCCGGACCCGAGCACCCGGGAGACAGCAAACTGTCCGGTTGAGCCGATCAGAGTGGCAGATTGCCCTATCTGCTCTCCTAATGATAGAGTCCCCTACCACCACAACCTGTCTTGCCTTCCTTACATTTTGATCCCCACCCGTACTAGAGGGGCTGTCACCTCGGCTGTTAGAAGTAACAGCTTCCTCTAATACAGCTACTCCTGAGCTGATGCTCCCAACATCTTCCCTCAAACGGGCAAACCTGCTAGGTTGCACCAAATCAGGACTAGCTAGCCCTTTCCTCTTCCCTCCCCCCCTGCTTCCTCGCCCCACTGTCACCCAGCTACATGCCTGTTCCCCATCTGTCATATCTCCTCCCTCTCCACTACCTGTCCCCACTAAACTCTGCTCAGTCAGCAGCAGACTCCTCTCAAGATTGTCGATCTCCCTCAAAGTTGCGATTTGCCTCTCAAGATCTCCAATCTGAGCTTCCAGAGAAGCCACTCGCACACAACCATCACAGAGGTATGGACCATGGACGGGTACATCCAGGCATCCATACATGCAACAAGATGTGCATTGAGTCAAACTAACAATCTTGCTAACACTCATTTCCCCAGATACAGATGAAAAAAAAAAAAAAAAAAAAAAATCTATATATATATATATATAAATAAAAAAAAATTAAAAATTACCTTGATAGTTTAAACCCCTAGTTAGTTCCAACTCCTGGTTTTTTAACTCCTACTTGAAAGAGTCTACTTAATAGAGTCTGCTTCCAAATAATGTGAGCAAGCTCAGTGAGTTAGGGGTGTGCCTTTATAGAGTTTATAGACCTTTATAGAGCTTTATAGAGTTGCGACGGGTTTAGCAATTGCCGGTGCACTGAGCTTCAACAGCATTGCTGGGATTTGGTCAGGTCCGGACTGGTTTTTCATTTTTAGATTATTAAGATGTTTTTCAATGACACTAACAGGTACAGGTTTAAAAATGAACTTGTCTATATTGGGACTTTGCAAATTTAGTGAGACCTGATCCACATTTGTAGTGTCAGGATGCGTGCCATTTATTAGCTTGGCAATCAGGGCAGTGGAGCATCCGACAAAATAATTGTTAAAGGCATTTGCCACATCTAAGGGAAGTTGCAGGGTTTGGTTATCCACTTTGACAGTGGAGGGTTGGGAGTGGATTGGGGGAGTTTGTAGTTTATTTATGACTTTCCAAAAGTTTCTAGGGTTTGAGATGTAATTGTTCAGATTGTCATAGAAATATTGGGCCTTGGCCAATTTTGTTTGTTTTGTGCATATATTTCGCCATTGTCTATACGCACAGTGATCATTCATAGAGCCAGTACGCTTAAACTTTGACCACAATGAATCCCGAAACTGGTACATTTGGATGAGGTCAGCAGTGATCCAGTTCATATGTGCTCCTTTTACCCTCACCTTACGCAGCGGGGCATGCAAATTCCAAACTTGTAGGAGTTCAGACTGAAAGAATTCAACAGCACAGTCTAGATCCGGGATAATGTTTAATCTGTGCCATGGGAGGTTCTTGATGTCCTTTAGAAAGGATTCAAGATTAAATTTTTTGAAGGACCTAGTTATTTTAACCTTGGGAGCGGATTTAATAGCCTTAATTTTGCGCACACAGTACACTAAACGGTGATCACTGAAAGTGTTTGGGAGAACACCGGCCTCCTGGATTCTATCAGGAGAAGTGGAAAGAATCCAATCTAGCAGGGTATGGTTAAGGCTTTTAATGTTTATGCGAGTTGGGGAGGAGATTAATTGCGTTAGCTGCAAAGTCTTAAACAGCGTGCAAGAACTATTATTTTTAGGATTCAGCCAATCAATATTAAAATCTCCAAAGACCAACAGTTCACTTTTAGGGTTTTGAGCAATGGTTTCACTAAGGAGATGGGCTATGTCAGAAAGGGAATGCACAGGGGAGCTAGGTGGGCGGTAGATTCCTGCAACAATGATTGATTTACTGCACGGGATCTCAATTGTGCCAGAGAGGAAATCAAAGGTGGCAGGAGGACTAAGGTTTTGTAAAGGGGTAAACTTTATGGAATTGTCAACATAAATAACAATGCCTCCTCCTCTCTTTGCTCTGTCATTTCTAAAACATAAATACCCCGGTATTGCAATGGCGGTGTCTGGTATTTTAGTTGTTAACCAAGATTCTGAGAGCACAATGATTTTTGGTTTGTAATGGGAACACCAGGCTTGCAGTGCATCCAGTTTAGGGAGTAAACTACGGATGTTGCAGTGCACAAAAGAGAGGCCTTTTTTAGTGGGGAGATTAGGACTAGAATTAGCTGGGGGACCTGGGTTAGACTCCACATCATTTGCAAGGGCGAGTAACATAAGGAATAGGAATTTGGACATAATTTTTGTTTGGGCACATAGTGAATGGGATACTTTATAATTTTGTGAGGTGGGGGTAGGAGGGCTATTTTTTAGAACTCTCCACCAGCACTCAGCAGATAAGTTACAGGAACAAAGCATGCCATGGTGTATGATAATTTGTGTTCCAGTTTGAAGCAGGCCATGGTGTATGATAATTTGTGTTCCAGTTTGGAGCATGCCATGGTGTATGATAATTTGTGTTCCAGTTTGAAGCAGGCCATGGTGTATGATAATTTGTGTTCCAGTTTGGAGCAGGCCATGGTGTATGATAATTTGTGTTCCAGTTTGGAGCAGGCCATGGTGTATGATAATGTGTGTTCCAGTTTGGAGCAGGCCATGGTGTATGATAATGTGTGTTCCAGTTTGGAGCAGGCCATGGTGTATGATAATGTGTGTTCCAGTTTGGAGCATGCCATGGTGTATGATAATTTGTGTTCCAGTTTGGAGCATGCCATGGTGTATGATAATTTGTGTTCCAGTTTGGAGCATGCCATGGTGTATGATAATTTGAGTTCCAGTTTGGAGCATGCCATGGTGTATGATAATTTGTGTTCCAGTTTGGAGCATGCCATGGTGTATGATAATTTGAGTTCCAGTTTGGAGCATGCCATGGTGTATGATAATTTGTGTTCCAGTTTGGAGCATGCCATGGTGTATGATAATTTGAGTTCCAGTTTGGAGCATGCCATGGTGTATGATAATTTGTGTTCCAGTTTGGAGCATGCCATGGTGTATGATAATTTGTGTTCCAGTTTGGAGCATGCCATGGTGTATGATAATTTGAGTTCCAGTTTGGAGCATGCCATGGTGTATGATAATTTGTGTTCCAGTTTGGAGCATGCCATGGTGTATGATAATTTGAGTTCCAGTTTGGAGCATGCCATGGTGTATGATAATTTGTGTTCCAGTTTGGAGCATGCCATGGTGTATGATAATTTGAGTTCCAGTTTGGAGCATGCCATGGTGTATGATAATTTGTGTTCCAGTTTGGAGCATGCCATGGTGTATGATAATTTGAGTTCCAGTTTGGAGCAGGCCATGGTGTATGATAATTTGTGTTCCAGTTTGGAGCATGCCATGGTGTATGATAATTTGTGTTCCAGTTTGGAGCATGCCATGGTGTATGATAATTTGAGTTCCAGTTTGGAGCATGCCATGGTGTATGATAATTTGTGTTCCAGTTTGGAGCATGCCATGGTGTATGATAATTTGAGTTCCAGTTTGGAGCAGGCCATGGTGTATGATAATGTGTGTTCCAGTTTGGAGCAGGCCATGGTGTATGATAATGTGTGTTCCAGTTTGGAGCATGCCATGGTGTATGATAATTTGTGTTCCAGTTTTCAAATGGCCATGGAACAGCTGATGGAGCTCTGAGTTCTATGCTGGGCTTGGTATGTTTAAAAATCAGACTGTGGGAGAGAGATGTATATTAGGGTCAGATGGGCTAAGAGAGTGGGGGGGGGGGGGTACATAGATGGACATTTGATTTAAGGTCATTTAAGGAAAAACAAAAGCGAAGATTGAGAATTACAGAGATAAGACAGAGGTATTTAAGTAGGGAAATAAAACCATTAAACAAGGAACAAGAAAGATATATGGGCCTGAGCTGGTTAAACTAACTTAACATGATGGACAAAGACAAAGGTGATAAAATACTTTGCATGATTAGCACAGGCTATAGTTACAAAGACATGAAAATGTATACATTGAAAATAATAAAACTAAATAATAGTCACGAAATATAAAAACATTACACATTCAACAAAATTAACAGGTTATGTAGATATAGAATGAAATGTGAGTCTTCCAGAAGGCTACCTGTTTCAAATGGCCATGGAACAGCTGATGGAGCTCTGAGTTCTATGCTGGGCTTGGTATGTTTAAAAATCAGACTGTTTCAAATACAGATTTTTTGGTACAGATTTTAGTTCCAGACACTCGACGGCAAAACACCGCTGTTCGGTAGTTTAAGATGGCCGCCGCCACGTGTTCGTATCACGAATGGCGGCCACCCAGAGGACAAAGACCACACTGCACGAATAGGTAATTACCCGTTTGCAACATTGTTGCAAACGGTAATTGAAGGCACACTTTACACAGGGTGGTCTGGTTGTTCGGTAGTTTCATTCCCTTGTTTCATTCGAATGATTCTACCGAACAACCAGAGGAATACAGTACTTTACACACATTCAACTGCCAATATACCCGGATACAATGATTTCTATGCATGTTCACACACATTAAATTAGCAATATGACCAAATACAATTATCCCCATACATGTTGTAGGACAGCCCGGTACCAATCCGCTACACTGCTCCCCCTTGCCCACAAGCCGGCATACACAGTCTGATCCAACACGGATCGGCTTGGGGATGTCCGGGGGCTCACGGATCATTTCCATTCTGCTTACCCGGCCGGTACTGGATATTAAAGTCAAAAGGCTGTAGCGCCAAACTCCAGCGCAGCAGCCTGGCGTTGTCCCCAGCCACCCGGTTCAGCCAGACTAACGGGTTGTGATCCGTGAGCAAGGAAAAGGGCTGTCCATATAAATAGGGCTGCAGTTTCTTTAGGGCCCACACCACAGCCAGGCACTCCTTTTCGATGGCGGCGTAGCTTACTTCTCGAGGTAACAGCTTGCGACTAATGTAAGCCACTGGATGTTCGCCGCCATCGGCCCCGACTTGACTCAGTACTGCCCCCAATCCAAACATAGAAGCGTCCGTGTGAACAAGAAAACGTTTAGTTGGATTGGGAGCTGCCAAGACAGGGGCATTTATCAGTGCATTTTTCAATTGTTGGAATGCCAGGGTCTAGTTTACTTGGCGGGGAAGGTTCTTACGGGTCAGGTCAGTGAGGGGTTTGGCCAGGGCGCTATAATTGGGAACAAACTTCCTGTAATACCCCGCTGTCCCTAGAAACGCTAAAACCTGGGTCTTAGTCCTAGGGGTGGGCCACTGGGCTACAGCCTCTACTTTGGCGGGTTCGGGTTTCTGTTTACCGCACCCTACTCTATGTCCCAGGTACTGTACCTCAGCCATTCCGATACTACACTTGGCCGGCTTCAAGGTCAAACCTGCTTCCCTTATCCTATCTAGCACAGCTCCTATGTGAGCTAAATGTTCCTGCCACGTATTGCTAAAAATAGCAATATCGTCCAGGTAGGCACAGGTATAGTCCTGAAATCCATCCAGGAGTCGATCCACCATCCTTTGGAAGGTGGCTGGTGCGTTTTTCATCCCAAATGGCATGACCTTAAACTGGTACAAGCCAAATGGGGTGACAAAGGCCGACTTCGGGATGGCGTCTGGGGCCAGGGGGATTTGCCAATAACCTTTACACAAGTCAATAGTGGTGAGGTATTGGCCCCTGGCCATTCTGTCCAGTAACTCGTCTATCCGGGGCATCGGATAGGCGTCGGATACGGTCTTCTCGTTCAATCTCCTATAGTCCACGCAGAAGCGGGTCGTACCGTCTCGCTTTGGTACGAGGACTACAGGAGATGCCCAAGGACTGTCTGAGGGTTCAGTCACCCCCAGTTGGAGCATCTCGTCGATCTCCTTACGCATGTTTGCCCGTACCGCTTCTGGGATGCGGTAGGGAGTCTGGCGCATGGGTAGTTGCCCTGGGGTTTCGACCCGGTGAGTTGCCAGAGGCGTGTATCCAGGTACATTAGAGAACGTGTCGCGTTTCTCTTCTAATAGTTGCTGTACCTCGATCCGCTCCTGTGGGCTCAGCCGATCTCCCAGCGCAACAACTGCCCATCCCCCAGCAAATCGGGGAGGGGTAAGCTGTCAAACTCTTCCGTGTTAGGGGCACAGATGGCGGTTACCTCCTCAGTACGCTTGTGGTAGGGCTTCAGCATGTTCACATGGAGCATGCGTCACCCCCCAGTCCCTGTGCAGGGGCCGATAATATAGGTGGTGTCACATCTTTGCTCCACCACCTTATATAGGCCCTGCCAGGCTGCCTGTAACTTATCATGTCGGACAGGTTTTAAAATTAGTACTTTCTGCCCGACCTGAAAGCTACGGTCCCTGGCTCCCCGATCATACCATGTGCGCTGGCGGGTCTGGGCCTCCTGAAGGTTTTCCCTTACCGTCTTGGTCAACGCTTCTAGGCGGTCCCGAAAGGCCAACACATATGGTATGATGGGGGTGCCGTCTGTGCTCCGGTCTCCCTCCCAATGCTCTCTAATAAGATCTAATGGGCCTCGGACCCTCCTCCCAAACAGTAATTCAAACGGGGAGAACCCTGTGGATTCCTGCGGCACCTCCCGGTATGCGAATAGGAGGTGCGGCAGGAATCGTTCCCAGTCCTTGTGGGTCTCTGCGAAGGTTGGGAGCATCTGCTTCAAGGTACCATTGAATCGTTCGCAGAGCCCGTTCGTCTGGGGGTGGTAAGGGGCACTGATAATAGGCTTAATGCCACAGATCCTCCAGAGGTGTTGGGTGAATTCTGCGGTAAACTGGGTACCCTGATCCGAGATAATCTCCCTGGGTAATCCCATCCGGGAGAATATCCGCATGAGGGCATCCGCGACCGTTTCAGCGTGGATGTTGGTCAGAGCCACTGCCTCTGGATACCTGGTGGCATAATCTACTACCGTTAAAATATACCTTTTTCCTGACGGGCTAGCTTTATTGAGGGGGCCTATCAGATCCACCGCTATTCGGCTAAAAGGTTCCTCTATTATGGGTAAGGGGTGAAGTTTAGCCTTCCTGCGATCTCCCCTTTTTCCCACTCTCTGGCAGGTATCGCAAGTCGTGCAATATCTGCGTACTTCCTGGCTAATCCCTGGCCAGAAGAAACTCTGTGTTAGTCTGTACCTAGTGCGACTAACTCCTAGATGTCCGGATAGCGGAATATCATGCGCTATCCGGAGTAATTCAGCCCGGTACCGCTGCGGTACCACTAATTGTCTCCTCGCTATCAGGTCTGACCCCGTAATCTGCTTGTTTGTTTCCCTGTACAAAAGTTGTTTATCCCAGATAAATCTCTCTCCCTCCGCCCCGGGGGGACCCGTGACAACCTTGTCCCTATACACCTGAAGCGTGGGGTCTGTTGCAACTTCAGCTACAAATTCATTAGGTGGAGCCCAGGGGACACATTCTAGAGGGGGGGGGGGGTAGGGTTGCTTACCTGGACCTCCGGCAGTGTGTTGTGGTCCTGGATGCGGGCCTGTTGTCGGGTGACTACAGGGTTGACCTCCCCTGTGGTGGGCGACTGGGGCTCAAAAGCAGAAGTGAGCCTCCCCAGATCGTTCCCCAATAAAACCTCCGCCGGTAAATGCGGCATCAACCCCACCTCCACTTCCCCTGCCCCCGCTCCCCAATGTAAATGTACCCTTGCTGTAGGTAGCCGGTACACTGCTCCCCCAGCTACCCGGACGGCAACAGTTTTGTTCAGTTTTGCCTGATCTGAAATCAGGTGGCTCTGTACCAAAGTGATGGTGGCTCCCGAATCTCGTAACCCCCGGACTGCTGTACCATTCAGATATACGGTCTGTCGATGGTGCCGTAGATTGTCCACATTGGCCTGGACAGGATCTGCCTCGTGCAGTACCTCCCATTGTTCCACAGTGGTAATGGGGACTGCGGAACCATACGGGGTGGCAACTAGGTCCTGGTAGTGGTGGGCTGCGGCCGCCCTGGGTGGAGGTGGGCCTGGACGAATCCAGGTGGAACGGTCCCGCAGCTGTGGGCATTCCCTTTTATAATGTCCCCACTTCTGGCAGTGATGACAGGGGCCAGCGGTGGGTTGTCGGAACCGGGGCTGTGCAGCGGGTGGTGGTGGTGGTAGTGGTCTCGGTGGAGCTGGGGTGTAGGTGGTTCCCCCGAACGTTTTAAAGGTTGCTTTTGGAGCTGCAGGTTTTTGTGGCCTGCGTGCATCCAGGTAGTCATCTGCTTTTCTAGCAGCCTCGGTGAGGGAAGTAGGGTTTCTGTCCCTTACCCATTCCTGGACCTCACTGGTTACTCCCTCATAGAACTGCTCCATCAGCAACATCTGTATTACATCCTCCATAGAACGTGCCTTGCTAGCTTGCACCCACCCGAGTGCTGCCCTCTGTAATCGGCATGCCCACTCTGCGTGCGAGTCCTTCTCTGCTTTCTTTAAATCCCGGAATCTCCGCCGGTATGCCTCGGGTGTTATAGCATACCTGGCGAGTATAATTTCTTTTACTTTACTGTAATTCCTTATTTCGTCATTAGGTACAGTCCGATATGCCTCTGCTGCCCTCCCGGTTAACCTTCCGGCCAAAATAGGTACCCAGTCCTCTGTGTTAATTTTATGCAGTGCACACAGTCTCTCAAAGTCTTGCAGGAAAGCGTCTATATCTTCCTCTGCCTCCACATATGTTTTAAAAGCCTGGTACGGTATTTTAGGCTTACCTTCCTGTGGCACACTACTTGCAGAGCTTTGTTCTGGAACTGTTGTCGCCTGTGTCCTTAGGATGAATTCTTGTACCTCGGACACTGTCCTGGTAATAATTTCTGCTGGGGGTTTTTCCCCATAAAGGGATAGCCTGAACTGAACCTGCCTCTGGAATTCCGATCCTTGTGGTGTTCCTCCCGGCTCCCTCTGTGCCGGAACTGAATCGCCCTCCATTCTGTACTCTGCCATGAGTTCTGTAACGAGTACTGCTTTCTTCTTATTGCTGGCTTGTATACCCCTTGCCTCTAGGAGGTCCTTTAGCGTGGAGCGTTTTAGCGCAGAAAAATCAATCTCCATCCGTACTCCATTTACGCTTGTTCCTCTGTGAGTTTGGATCCCAGCGCTGCCAACCAATGTAGCGGAGAGCCGATCTTTCACAGCTATTCTCCACTAGAGATCCCAGTGAGGCTCAGGAACAAGGTGATGATAAGTCCACAGGCAAGGTTTCTAGCAGGTAGAGTAATACAGCAATATCCCCATCGCAATCCCAATAACTGGACGACACACAGTTTCAGGAGTAGCACTGACAAGCTTTATTCCACAGTTCCTTATAAAGCCCTCTCCCATGCAAGGGAGGAGGTTCTATCACTTAAGACATTATCCAATCTGTGAACAGTAACCTCCCACACATCTCCTCCCCTCCTCTAGCATCATAATCCTATTATCATGTACATAGTTTTACCCAAGTTTTGGATGTACCCTAAATACTTGGGGTACATCCACAAATCCAATATCTCCAGATAGCCCTAGTCTGGAGGAACAACATATTTTAAAATCAGCCCATTCGGATAAACGGTTCGTGAGATATGGGGTTCCAAAGATTTGACCGACCGCATGGGTAAAGTATCCGAAAACAGTTCCATGCATTTTGGCCCTGCGGTCGGTCACAGAAAAGGGAATGAAACAGACGAATTGCCTGGGTTACAGAGACTAAGGGGAATTCGCATGAATCCCCTAGTTCGTGAGTTTCTTTCTACCGAACGGCGGGTCATTCGGTAGTTTCTATACGAATTTCTGGAAGTATGGAGGTCTCAGCGGTGTTTGCCTAGTCAAGTGTCCGATTTTAGTTCCAGACACTTGACGGCAAAACACCGCTGTTCGGTAGTTTAAGATGGCCGCCGCCACGTGTTCGTATCCCGAATGGCGGCCACCCAGAGGACAAAGACCACATTGCACGAATAGGTAATTACCCGTTTGCAACATTGTTGCAAACGGTAATTGAAGGCACACTTTACACAGGGTGGTCTGGTTGTTCGGTAGTTTCATTCCCTTGTTTCATTCGAATGATTCTACCGAACAACCAGAGGAATACAGTACTTTACACACATTCAACTGCCAATATACCCGGATACAATGATTTCTATGCATGTTCACACACATTAAACTAGCAATATGACCAAATACAATTATCCCCATACATGTTGTAGGACAGCCCGGTACCAATCCACTACAGGTGCAGTATGTGTGTGCTGTGTGTGCGTGATGGGTGCTGTGTTTGCGTGAGGGTGCTATGTGCAGTGTGTGCGTGTGAGGAAGCTGTGAGTGTCAGGGGTGCAGTGTGTGTGTGTGAGGATGATGATGTGAGTGTCAGGGGTGCAGTGTGTGTGTGTGAGGGTGCTGTGAGTGTCAGGGGTGCAGTGTGTGTTTGTGAGGATGATGTGTGTGTGAGGGTGCTGTGAGTGTCGGGTGCAGTGGGTGCTGTGTGTCAGGGGTGCAGTGTGTGTGAGTGAGGGTGCTGTGAGTGTCAGGGGTGCAGTGTGTGTGTGTGTGTGTGTGTGTGTGCTGTGAGTGTCAGGGGTGCAGTGTGTGTGTGTGTGTGTGCTGTGAGTGTCAGGGGTGCAGTGTGTGTGTGTGTGTGTGTGCTGTGAGTGTCAGGGGTGCAGTGTGTGTGTGTGTGTGTGCTGTGAGTTTCAGGGGTGCAGTGTCTGTGTGTGTGTGTTGTGAGTGTCAGGGGTGCAGTGTGTGTTGTGAGTGAGGGTGCTGTGAGTGTCAGGGGTGCAGTGTGTGTGTGGGTGCTGTCAGTGTCAGGGGTGCAGTGTGTGTGTGTGTGGGTGCTGTCAGTGTCAGGGGTGCAATGTGTGTATGTGTGAGGGTGCTGTGAGTGTCAGGGGTGCAGTGTGACTTGGGTGATTATTTCCCCCCTCCCTGCTTACCTTTAGCCTGGGAGGGGTGAATCCTGCTGGTGGTCCTCCTGGTGAGTGAACTCTAGCCTGTGGGGCTAGAGTTCACTCCCGCGAGACCCGGGGCGTTGCCATGGCAACGCTCCGAATCTCGTGAGAGGAACCCGGTGGAGCTGTAAGTAGGAGCTCCGCCGGGTCCTCTCCTGTCTCCCTCCCTCTCTCCCCCGCCGGCGGCCGCAGTATACTGTATGTGGGCCGGTGAGGGAGATCTTTGATCTCCCCACCGGCCCGCCGTGGACTACTGCAGGGCCGGCGCTCGGATAGTGCTTGCCCTGCAAAGACCGGCAGGGAAGATCCGGTAATCTCCCTGCCGGCCTCGGCCCATGACCACCGCGGCCCACCGGGCATTTGTCCGATGTGCCCGATGGCCAGTCCGGGCCTGTTTCCTACACAGTGACCAGCGGAGGAGCAAAGTGTGCTTCGTTTCCGGTGGTCACAGCAATTTTTCGCAATCCTTACATTTCCTCCCTGTTCCCGCAATGCTTCCTGTCACTTAGACAGGACTCCGGTAAAACTGCCGAATTGTGTTCTAACAGTTTCTCCATTCGTGTTAGAACGCAATTCAGGACTTTGTTCGTATCGGAATTTCATCAGAATGAATGAAACTCCGATCCTATTCATTGCTGTGGCTGCATCTTGCAGCCGCTTAGTAGATAACTCCCTAATTCCCACGGTATTAGGTAGTTATCTACCAAAAGGCTGAAAGACCTAAATTGGTCGTTCAGCCACATTTACTAATACTAAGTAAAGATTACTTAGTATTAGTAAATTATGCCACTACTTGCTATACCGCGAGTAGGGGCATGTCTATTAAACAGTGAGCAGCCACTGGCTGCTCACTGTAAAAAACAAACAAACAAACAAAAAAAACTACTAACCGTCCCCCCCCCCCCTGCGAGGCGGGTGGGGGCCCCCTAAATAACAAAAAGGGGGTGGGGGGACCTACTGTCCACCCCCCCCCCCCCAACCCCCACCCTGCGGTGGGTGGTGGCAATAAATCACAATGAGAGGGACCTAGTGTCCATCCCCCCGGCCCCCAGCCCCCACCCCTGCCTTTCTGCATTTCTATTTTTTTTTTGCGCTCTGATTTTTTATTTTATATTTAGGGTGAGGTGGGTAGGTAGGGGATAGGATGAAATTCCCGTTCGCATGCCCAAGTGTTTAACTGGGGGGTGGGGAATTTTCCTTTAGGGCCCCCACCCACTGCTCAGGGGTGGGGGCCGGGGGGGGATTGACAGTAGGCCCCCTTATTGTTTTTGAGGGCCCCCACCCACCACTTAGGGGTGGGGGCCGGGGGGGGGGGAGGACAGTAGGTCCCCTCCCCCACCATTCTTATTTAGGGCTCCCACTCACCGCTCAGGGGTGGGGGCCAGAGGGGGAGGACAGTAGGGTCCCCCCCTACCATTCTTATATAGGGCCCCCACCCACCGCTCAGGGGTGGGGGCCGGGGGGGGACAATGAATGGATGAAATTCCCGTTCGCATGCCCAAGTATATAACTGGGCATGTGCGGGAATCTCACAGCGCTATGTAGTGTCCCACAGGGACTTCCTCTACCCACACAAAGATGGCGGCGCCCTGAATATAGATCGGGGCAGAAAATAAAGATTAAAAAATATGGGTGGCTAGGGGGTCAGTTAGATGTAGTGGAGGCAGGAGGGGGGTTTAAAAAAACGGGATTTGGCCATGACAGTGCCGCTTTAAGCTAAAATTGTTTAGGTGACTGTAGTGTCACTTTAATACAGTTAGTGCTATACATAGACATGGTAGTAACTGTCAGATAATACTCTATACCTGATCTCTATAATCCTCTTGTAACGGATCGACAGGCACCCCTACTGGGTACCTCCGTTGAAGGATGCTCCTAGCGCTTCCTGAGGACTCCAAGCACTGCAGGAGACACCACAACCACCGAACCGGAGCAGCATATGAAAGCTCGCAAGCATTTGAATGCTGTAAACAGCTGAACAGGAAAAGCATACAATCAGCTTACACTCCTGGCAATCAGCATACAATCCAATTCCCCCCCAAGAACGAGACGACACTTCATTTTGAGGTCAAGCAGAACTGATTGTACTGGCACATACAGCCTCTTTTATTCCCAATCCACAAACATAGTACTGCCCACAAGGTTTTACAGAACAACCAATCAATCCGTACAATACACACAGACACTCCCACACAAAATCCTCCCCTCTGCCTGTGATATGATTACTGAACACAA
This sequence comes from Pelobates fuscus, assembly GCF_036172605.1. Classification (NCBI taxonomy): domain Eukaryota; kingdom Metazoa; phylum Chordata; class Amphibia; order Anura; family Pelobatidae; genus Pelobates; species Pelobates fuscus. The sequence goes on along the minus strand of NC_086318.1, from coordinate 2,673,621 downwards.
TGGGTAATATAATTATCACAGGCAGAGAAAAACGGTTTTATAAGACATATCACAGGGACCCCAAAACATGCAATAACCCCATAAGTATATCCTCGGAACCGGGGGATCTGGGTGAACCACATATCCAAAATTCACCCAGATCCGTTCAGTAGTTTGGAAGATACAGTTTAATGCAGATTCCGTAGAACATATACAGACTATATAAAAAATAATTACTGTATAATGTGTCCCCTGTGGTATAGTGTAAAACTACTGCACGATGTCTTTGTGCACCAGATACCGGCGATATGGCACCGTGTAGAAAAGTCACAACAGTGTCTGTGAGTTAAAATGGCCGCCATCCATTGTTCTCACCATGTGCCTCTGATACATGAAATGGTGGCCACCCAGTAACTCAGTAACACAGTATGTCCCCAGATGGTCCTTTAAGGGCCAGCAGCAGCATAATAAAATGCAATATGCCCAAATACTGTATTTAAAGGGCCAAATCTCCCAGGGGCCATAGTCAGCAGGCAGGAGGTGGGCAAACAGGCTTCTCCAATGCCCAGTGGCGAGGTTGGTTTCGCCACACCTCTCCTGTCTGCTCTATACCTGATCTCTATTATCCTCTCCTGTCTGCTCTATACCTGATCTCTATCGTCCTCTCCTGTCTGCTCTATCGTCCTCTCCTGTCTGCTCTATACCTGATCTCTATCATCCTCTCCTGTCTGCTCTATACCTGATCTCTATCGTCCTCTCCTGTCTGCTCTATACCTGATCTCTATCGTCCTCTCCTGTCTGCTCTATACCTGATCTCTACATAGAAACATAGAAACATAGAATGTGACGGCAGATAAGAACCATTCGGCCCATCTAGTCTGCCCAGTTTTCTAAATACTTTCATTAGTCCCTGGCCTTATCTTATAGTTAGGATAGCCTTATGCCTATCCCACGCATGCTTAAACTCCTTTACTGTGTTAACCTCTACCACTTCAGCTGGAAGGCTATTCCATGCATCCACTACCCTCTCAGTAAAGTAATACTTCCTGATATTATTTTTAAACCTTTGTCCCTCTAATTTAAGACTATGTCCTCTTGTTGTGGTAGTTTTTCTTCTTTTAAATATAGTCTCCTCCTTTACTGTGTTGATTCCCTTTATGTATTTAAATGTTTCTATCATATCCCCCCTGTCTCGTCTTTCCTCCATGCTATACATGTTAAGATCCTTTAACCTTTCCTGGTAAGTTTTATCCTGCAATCCATGAACCAGTTTAGTAGCCCTTCTTTGAACTCTCTCTAAGGTATCAATATCCTTCTGAAGATAGGGTCTCCAGTACTGTGTACAGTACTCCAAGTGAGGTCTCACCAGTGTTCTGTACAATGGCATGAGCACTTCCCTCTTTCTACTGCTAATACCTCTCCCTATACAACCAAGCATTCTGCTAGCATTTCCTGCTGCTCTATTACATTGTCTGCCTACCTTTAAGTCATCAGAAATAATCACCCCTAAATCCCTTTCCTCAGATGTTGAGGTTAGGACTCTATAAAATATTCTGTTTTTACGTCCAAGATGCATTATCTTGCACTTATCCACATTAAATGTCAGTTGCCACAACTCTGACCATTTTTCTAGTTTACCTAAATCATTTGCCATTTGGCTTATCCCTCCTGGAACATCAACCCTGTTACATATCTTAGTATCATCCGCAAAAAGACACACCTTACCATCAAGACCTTCTGCAATATCACTAATAAAAATATTAAAGAGAATGGGTCCAAGTACAGATCCCTGAGGTACCCCACTGGTGACAAGCCCAAGCTTTGAATATACTCCATTGACTACAACCCTCTGTTGCCTGTCACTCAGCCACTGCCTTACCCATACAACAATATTGGAATCCAAACTCAAAGATTGTAGTTTGTTGATAAGCCTTCTATGTGCAACAGTGTCAAAAGCCTTACTGAAATCTAGGTAAGCAATGTCTACTGCACCACCCTGATCTATAATTTTAGTTACCCAATCAAAAAAATCAATACGATTAGTTTGGCATGATCTCCCTGAAGTAAACCCATGTTGTCTCTGATCTTGAAATCCATGTGTTTTTAGATGTTCAACAATCCTATCCTTTAACATGGTTTCCATCACTTTCCCCACTACTGAAGTAAGGCTTACTGGCCTATAGTTGCCCTACTCCTCCCTATTACCTTTCTTGTGAATGGGCACAACATTCGCTAACTTCCAATCTTCTGGGACTACTCCTGTTAACAATGATTGGTTAAATAAATCTGTTAATGGTTTTGCTAGTACACCACTAAGCTCTTTTAATAGCTTTGGGTGTATTCCATCAGGTCCCATTGACTTATTTGTCTTTACTTTTGACAGTTGAAATAGAACCTCTTCCTCTGTAAACTCACGTGTAATAAATGACTCATTTATCCTTTTTCTTAACTGAGGTCCCTTTCCTTCATTTTCATCTGTAAATACCGAACAAAAATATTCATTGAGGCAGTCAGCTAGACCTTTATCCTCATCTACATACCTTCCTTCTTTTGTTTTTAATCTAACTAATCCTTGTTTTACTTTTCTTTTCTCATTTATGTATATAAAAAAGGTTTTGTCCCCCTTTTTTACTGACTGTGCTATTTTCTCTTCTGTGTGTGATTTGGAAGCTCTTATAACTTGCTTAGCCTCTTTCTGCCTAATCTTATAGGTCATTCTGTCTTCCTCAATCTGGGTTTTTTTATAATTACTAAATGCTAACTTTTTGTTTTTTACTATTTTGGCTACATCTGTGTAATTTTTTGCTTTTACTGACAAGCCTAATGCAATTTTCTGTTGCCTTCAGTAGTGCAACTTTTAAATAATCCCATTTCTTTTGGACTCCATTTAAATTGCTCCAGTCTGATAATGACTCCTTTACACATATTCTAATTTTGGAAAAGTCTGTTTTTCTAAAGTCTAAAACTTTTGTTTTTGTGTGGTGTGACTCAGTCACTGTTCTTATATTAAACCACACTGACTGATGATCACTGGATCCTAAACTTTCACCTACAGTAATATCTGATACCAAATCTCCATTTGTTAACACTAAATCTAGTATGGCCTCTTTACGAGTTGGCTCCTCAACAACTTGTTTTAGAGACAATCCCAGTAGGGAGTTTAGAATATGTGTGCTCCTGGCACAAGTAGCTATTTTTGTTTTCCAATTTACATCAGGAAGATTAAAGTCACCCATGATGATAACTTCCCCCTTCATTGTCATTTTAGCTATTTCTTCAACTAGTAGATTATCTAACTCTTCAATTTGTCCTGGGGGCCTATAAATCACACCTACACGAGTTACTGTGTGATTACCAAATTCTAACGTAACCCAAACGGACTCTATGTTCGCCTCACTAACTTTTATTAGGCTAGATTTTATGCTATCCTTCACATACAGGGCCACCCCTCCCCCTTTCTTGCCTTACCTGTCTTTTCTATATAAAGAGTACCCTGGTATTGCTATGTCCCAGTCATTTTTCTCATTATACCATGTCTCAGTAACAGCGACTAAATCTACACTATCAGTTGCCATTATTGCCACAAGTTCATGGATCTTATTCCCTAAACTGCGAGCATTTGTAGACATGACTCTAAGCTTATCATTTTTTAACACACTTGCTACAGGCACCTTCTGTCCTTGTTTTGGGGGACAATTGGATTGATGTTTTATCACCCTTTTGCCCCCCCCCCCTCCTAGTTTAAATACATCCTAGCAAAACCTCTGAACTGCTCACTGAGAACATTTGTTCCCTTTTGAGAAAGATGCAAACCATCTTTTTTGTACAGTTTATTTCCATTCCAAACAGAGCTACCATGAGCAATAAAGCCAAATCTTTGCTCCCGACACCATTCACCAAGCCACAAGTTAAAGTCTCTATCATCCTCTCCTGTCTGATCTATACCTGATCCTTATCGTCCTCTCCTGTCTGCTCTATACCTGATCTCTATCATCCTCTCCTGTCTGCTCTATACCTGATCTCTATCATCCTCTCCTGTCTGCTCTATACCTGATCTCTATAACCCTCTCCTGTCTGCTCTATACCTGATCTCTATCATCCTCTCCTGTCTGCTCTATACCTGATCTCTATCGTCCTCTCCTGTCTGCTCTATACCTGATCTCTATCGTCCTCTCCTGTCTGCTCTATACCTGATCTCTATCGTCCTCTCCTGTCTGCTCTATACCTGATCTCTATAACCCTCTCCTGTCTGCTCTATACCTGATCTCTATAACCCTCTCCTGTCTGCTCTATACCTGATCTCTATCATCCTCTCCTGTCTGCTCTATACCTGATCTCTATCATCCTCTCCTGTCTGCTCTATACCTGATCTCTATCGTACTCTCCTGTCTGCTCTATACCTGATCTCTATCGTCCTCTCCTGTCTGCTCTATACCTGATCTCTATCATCCTCTCCTGTCTGCTCTATACCTGATCTCTATCATCCTCTCCTGCCTGCTCTATACCTGATCTCTATCATCCTCTCCTGTCTGCTCTATACCTGATCTCTATCGTCCTCTCCTGTCTGCTCTATACCTGATCTCTATAATCCTCTCCTGCCTGCTCTATACCTGATCTCTATCATCCTCTCCTGTCTGCTCTATACCTGATCTCTATCATCCTCTCCTGTCTGCTCTATACCTGATCTCTATCATCCTCTCCTGTCTGCTCTATACCTGATCTCTATCGTCCTCTCCTGTCTGCTCTATACCTGATCTCTATCATCCTCTCCTGTCTGCTCTATACCTGATCTCTATCATCCTCTCCTGTCTGCTGTATACCTGATCTCTATCGTCCTCTCCTGTCTGCTCTATACCTGATCTCTATCGTCCTCTCCTGTCTGCTCTATACCTGATCTCTATAACCCTCTCCTGTCTGCTCTATACCTGATCTCTATAATCCTCTCCTGTCTGCTGTATACCTGATCTCTATCATCCTCTCCTGTCTGCTCTATACCTGATCTCTATAACCCTCTCCTGTCTGCTCTATACCTGATCTCTATCGTCCTCTCCTGTCTGCTCTATACCTGATCTCTATCGTACTCTCCTGTCTGCTCTATACCTGATCTCTATCGTCCTCTCCTGTCTGCTCTATACCTGATCTCTATCATCCTCTCCTGTCTGCTCTATACCTGATCTCTATCGTCCTCTCCTGTCTGCTCTATACCTGATCTCTATCATCCTCTCCTGTCTGCTCTATACCTGATCTCTATCGTCCTCTCCTGTCTGCTCTATACCTGATCTCTATCATCCTCTCCTGTCTGCTCTATACCTGATCTCTATAACCCTCTCCTGTCTGCTCTATACCTGATCTCTGTCGTCCTCTCCTGTCTGCTCTATACCTGATCTCTATAACCCTCTCCTGTCTGCTCTATACCTGATCTCTGTCGTCCTCTCCTGTCTGCTCTATACCTGATCTCTATCGTCCTCTCCTGTCTGCTCTATACCTGATCTCTATCGTCCTCTCCTGTCTGCTCTATACCTGATCTCTATCGTCCTCTCCTGTCTGCTCTATACCTGATCTCTATCGTCCTCTCCTGTCTGCTCTATACCTGATCTCTATAACCCTCTCCTGTCTGCTCTATACCTGATCTCTATAACCCTCTCCTGTCTGCTCTATACCTGATCTCTATAACCCTCTCCTGTCTGCTCTATACCTGATCTCTATCATCCTCTCCTGTCTGCTCTATACCTGATCTCTATAATCCTCTCCTGCCTGCTCTATACCTGATCTCTATAACCCTCTCCTGTCTGCTCTATACCTGATCTCTATCGTCCTCTCCTGTCTGCTCTATACCTGATCTCTATAACCCTCTCCTGTCTGCTCTATACCTGATCTCTATCGTCCTCTCCTGTCTGCTCTATACCTGATCTCTATCATCCTCTCCTGTCTGCTCTATACCTGATCTCTATCGTCCTCTCCTGTCTGCTCTATACCTGATCTCTATCGTCCTCTCCTGTCTGCTCTATACCTGATCTCTATCATCCTCTCCTGTCTGCTCTATACCTGATCTCTATCATCCTCTCCTGTCTGCTCTATACCTGATCTCTATCATCCTCTCCTGTCTGCTCTATACCTGATCTCTATCATCCTCTCCTGTCTGCTCTATACCTGATCTCTATAACCCTCTCCTGTCTGCTCTATACCTGATCTCTATCATCCTCTCCTGTCTGCTCTATACCTGATCTCTATCATCCTCTCCTGTCTGCTCTATACCTGATCTCTATCATCCTCTCCTGTCTGCTCTATACCTGATCTCTATCATCCTCTCCTGTCTGCTCTATACCTGATCTCTATCATCCTCTCCTGTCTGCTCTATACCTGATCTCTATCATCCTCTCCTGTCTGCTCTATACCTGATCTCTATCATCCTCTCCTGTCTGCTCTATACCTGATCTCTATCGTCCTCTCCTGTCTGCTCTATACCTGATCTCTATCGTCCTCTCCTGTCTGCTCTATACCTGATCTCTATAACCCTCTCCTGTCTGCTCTATACCTGATCTCTGTCGTCCTCTCCTGTCTGCTCTATACCTGATCTCTATCGTCCTCTCCTGTCTGCTCTATACCTGATCTCTATCATCCTCTCCTGTCTGCTCTATACCTGATCTCTATCATCCTCTCCTGTCTGCTCTATACCTGATCTCTATCGTCCTCTCCTGTCTGCTCTATACCTGATCTCTATCGTCCTCTCCTGTCTGCTCTATACCTGATCTCTATCATCCTCTCCTGTCTGCTCTATACCTGATCTCTATCATCCTCTCCTGTCTGCTCTATACCTGATCTCTATCATCCTCTCCTGTCTGCTCTATACCTGATCTCTATCATCCTCTCCTGTCTGCTCTATACCTGATCTCTATCGTCCTCTCCTGTCTGCTCTATACCTGATCTCTATCGTCCTCTCCTGTCTGCTCTATACCTGATCTCTATCATCCTCTCCTGTCTGCTCTATACCTGATCTCTATCATCCTCTCCTGTCTGCTCTATACCTGATCTCTATTGTCCTCTCCTGTCTGCTCTATACCTGATCTCTATCGTCCTCTCCTGCCTGCTCTATACCTGATCTCTATCATCCTCTCCTGTCTGCTCTATACCTGATCTCTATCATCCTCTCCTGTCTGCTCTATACCTGATTGTTCTTACCTGTATGTGTACACCTGTTGCTCTCACCATATTCACAGATTTTTCTTTTCTCTCTGCAGGAGGTTTTGGCTGTCAAACTGTGTATTTCTCTGCTCCGTCACACAGATCTGATTCCTGCAGACAAGTCTTTCTATGAGGCAGGAATGGCTGCCAAGGTATGATCAAAATTCGTCTCAAGATAGACCAGTCTGTCTCAGTTAGTTAAAGTTTCCATGGCACTAATATTGCATTGGACGGCATATAGTCTAGGACAGGGTAACAGCTAGCAGGTTCTACTGGTTTAAATGTTTTTTATCCTACCTAACTTATTAACCTTTCTTCATTTATATTTAATCTGTCTCTCCTTGACCTGGGTTTGTCAGTTATTCCTCTCACACGCTCTCCTCAGTTTCTGTCAGTCTCTTTTTCTCACTCTGGGTTGGTCAGTATTTCTTGCCCTCTCTGTGGTCTGGGCTGGTCAGTAATTCTTGCCCTCTCTGTGGTCTGGGTTGGTCACTATTTCTTGCCCTCTCTGTGGTCTGGGTTGGTCACTATTTCTTGCCCTCTCTGTGGTCTGGGTTGGTCAGTAATTCTTTGCCTCTCTGTGGTCTGGGTTGGTCAGTATTTCTTGCCCTCTCTGTGGTCTGGGTTGGTCAGTATTTCTTGCCCTCTCTGTGGTCTGGGCTGGTCAGTAATTCTTGCCCTCTCTGTGGTCTGGGTTGGTCAGTATTTCTTGCCCTCTCTGTGGTCTGGGTTGGTCAGTAATTCTTTGCCTCTCTGTGGTCTGGGTTGGTCAGTATTTCTTGCCCTCTCTGTGGTCTGGGTTGGTCAGTAATTCTTTGCCTCTCTGTGGTCTGGGTTGGTCAGTATTTCTTGCCCTCTCTGTGGTCTGGGTTGGTCAGTATTTCTTGCCCTCTCTGTGGTCTGGGTTGGTCAGTAATTCTTGCCATCTCTGTGGTCTGGGTTGGTCAGTATTTCTTGCCCTCTTTGTGGTCCTGGTTGGTCAGTTTTTCTTATCTTCTATGTGGTCCTGGTTGGGTCAGTATTTCTTGCCCTCTCTATGGTCTGGGTTGGTCACTAATTCTTGTCCTCTCTGTGGTCTGGGCTGGTCAGTAATTCTTGCCATCTCTGTGGTCTGGGTTAGTCAGTATTTCTTGCCATCTCTGTGGTCTGGGTTGGTCAGTATTTCTTGACATCTCTGTGGTCTGGGTTGGTCTTTAATTCTTTGCCTCTCTGTGGTCTGGGTTGGTCAGTAATTATTGCCATCTCTGTGGTCTGGGTTGGTCAGTATTTCTTGCCCTCTCTGTGGTCTGGGTTGTTCAGTAATTCTTTGCCTCTCTGTGGTCTGGGTTGTTCAGTAATTCTTTGCCTCTCTGTGGTCTGGGTTGGTCAGTTATTCTTACCATCTCTGTGGTCTGGGTTGGTCAGTATTTCTTGCCCTCTCTGTGGTCTGGGTTGGTCAGTAATTCTTGCCCTCTCTGTGGTCTGGGTTGGTCAGTATTTCTTGCCCTCTCTGTGGTCTGGGTTGGTCAGTAATTCTTTTGCCTCTCTGTGGTCTGGGTTGGTCAATAATTCTTGCCCTCTCTGTGGTCTGGGTTGGTCAGTAATTCTTTTGCCTCTCTGTGGTCTGGGTTGGTCAGTAATTCTTGCCATCTCTGTGGTCTGGGTTGGTCAGTATTTCTTGCCCTCTCTGTGGTTTGGATTGGTCAGTAATTCTTTGCCTCTCTGTGGTCTGGGTTGGTCAGTAATTCTTTGCCTCTCTGTGTTCAGTAATTCTTGCCATCTATGTGGTCTGGGTTGGTCAGTATTTCTTGCCCTCTCTGTGGTTTGGATTGGTCAGTAATTCTTTGCCTCTCTGTGGTCTGGGTTGGTCAGTAATTCTTTGCCTCTCTGTGGTCTGGGTTGGTCAGTAATTCTTTGCCTCTCTGTGGTCTGGGTTGGTCAGTAATTCTTTGCCTCTCTGTGGTCTGGGTTGGTCAGTAATTCTTGCCATTTCTGTGGTCTGGGTTGGTCAGTTGTTCTTATCTTCTATGTGGTCCTGGTTGGGTCAGTATTTCTTGCCCTCTCTATGGTCTGGGTTGGTCAGTAATTCTTGCCATCTCTGTGGTCTGGGTTGGTCAGTATTTCTTGCCATCTCTGTGGTCTGGGTTGGTCAGTGATTCTTGCCATCTCTGTGGTCTGGGTTGGTCAGTATTTCTTGCCATCTCTGTGGTCTGGGTTGGTCTGTAATTCTTTGCCTCTATGTGGTCTGGGTTGGTCAGTAATTCTTTTGCCTCTCTGTGGTCTGGGTTGTTCAGTAATTCTTGCCATCTGTGGTCTGGGTTGGTCAGTAATTCTTGCCCTCTCTGTGGTCTGGGTTGTTCAGTAATTCTTGCCCTCTCTGTGGTCTGGGTTGGTCAGTAATTCTTGCCATCTCTGTGGTCTGGGTTGGTCAGTATTTCTTGCCATCTCTGTGGTCTGGGTTGGTCAGTATTTCTTGCCATCTCTGTGGTCTGGGTTGGTCAGTATTTCTTGCCCTCTCTGTGGTCTTGGTTGGTCAGTATTTCTTGCCCTCTCTGTGGTCTGGGCTGGTCAGTAATTCTTGCCCTCTCTGTGGTCTGGGTTGGTCTGTAATTCTTTGCCTCTCTGTGGTCTGGGTTGGTCAGTATTTCTTGCCCTCTCTGTGGTCTGGGTTGTTCAGTAATTCTTTGCCTCTCTGTGGTCTGGGTTGGTCAGTATTTCTTGCCCTCTCTGTGGTCTTGGTTGGTCAGTATTTCTTGCCCTCTCTGTGGTCTGGGCTGGTCAGTAATTCTTGCCCTCTCTGTGGTCTGGGTTGGTCAGTATTTCTTGCCCTCTCTGTGGTCTGGGTTGGTCAGTATTTCTTGCCCTCTCTGTGGTCTGGGTTGGTCAGTAATTCTTGCCCTCTCTGTGGTCTGGGTTGGTCAGTATTTCTTGCCCTCTCTGTGGTCTGGGTTGGTCAGTATTTCTTGCCCTCTCTGTGGTCTTGGTTGGTCAGTATTTCTTGCCCTCTCTGTGGTCTGGGCTGGTCAGTAATTCTTGCCATCTCTGTGGTCTGGGTTGGTCAGTTATTCTTACCATCTCTGTGGTCTGGGTTGGTCAGTATTTCTTGCCCTCTCTGTGGTCTGGGTTGGTCAGTAATTCTTGCCCTCTCTGTGGTCTGGGTTGGTCAGTATTTCTTGCCCTCTCTGTGGTCTGGGCTGGTCAGTAATTCTTGCCCTCTCTGTGGTCTGGGTTGGTCACTATTTCTTGCCCTCTCTGTGGTCTGGGTTGGTCAGTAATTCTTTGCCTCTCTGTGGTCTGGGTTGTTCAGTAATTCTTTGCCTCTCTGTGGTCTGGGTTGGTCAGTATGTCTTGCCCTCTCTGTGGTCTGGGTTGGTCAGTATTTCTTGCCCTCTCTGTGGTCTGGGCTGGTAAGTAATTCTTGCCCTCTCTGTGGTCTGGGTTGGTCAGTATTTCTTGCCCTCTCTGTGGTCTGGGTTGGTCAGTAATTCTTTGCCTCTCTGTGGTCTGGGTTGGTCAGTAATTCTTGCCATCTCTGTGGTCTGGGTTGGTCAGTATTTCTTGCCCTCTTTGTGGTCCTGGTTGGTCAGTTTTTCTTATCTTCTATGTGGTCCTGGTTGGGTCAGTATTTCTTGCCCTCTCTATGGTCTGGGTTGGTCACTAATTCTTGTCCTCTCTGTGGTCTGGGCTGGTCAGTAATTCTTGCCATCTCTGTGGTCTGGGTTAGTCAGTATTTCTTGCCATCTCTGTGGTCTGGGTTGGTCAGTATTTCTTGACATCTCTGTGGTCTGGGTTGGTCTTTAATTCTTTGCCTCTCTGTGGTCTGGGTTGGTCAGTAATTCTTGCCATCTCTGTGGTCTGGGTTGGTCAGTATTTCTTGCCCTCTCTGTGGTCTGGGTTGTTCAGTAATTCTTTGCCTCTCTGTGGTCTGGGTTGTTCAGTAATTCTTTGCCTCTCTGTGGTCTGGGTTGGTCAGTTATTCTTACCATCTCTGTGGTCTGGGTTGGTCAGTATTTCTTGCCCTCTCTGTGGTCTGGGTTGGTCAGTAATTCTTGCCCTCTCTGTGGTCTGGGTTGGTCAGTATTTCTTGCCCTCTCTGTGGTCTGGGTTGGTCAGTAATTCTTGCCCTCTCTGTGGTCTGGGTTGGTCAGTAATTCTTTTGCCTCTCTGTGGTCTGGGTTGTTCAGTAATTCTTGCCATCTCTGTGGTCTGGGTTGGTCAGTATTTCTTGCCCTCTCTGTGGTCTGGGTTGGTCAATAATTCTTGCCCTCTCTTTGGTCTGGGTTGGTCAGTAATTCTTTTGCCTCTCTGTGGTCTGGGTTGGTCAGTAATTCTTGCCATCTCTGTGGTCTGGGTTGGCCAGTATTTCTTGCCCTGTCTGTGGTCTGGGTTGGTCAATAATTCTTTGCCTCTCTGTGGTCTGGGTTTGTCAGTAATTCTTTGCCTCTCTGTGGTCTGGGTTTATTCAGTAATTCTTGCCCTCTCTGTGGTCTGGGTTGGTAAGTAATTCTTTGCCTCTCTGTGTTCAGTAATTCTTTGCCTCTCTGTGGTTTGGGTTGGTCAGTATTTCTTGCCATCTCTGTGGTTTGGGTTGGTCAGTATTTCTTGCCCTCTCTGTGGTCTGGGTTGGTCAGTATTTCTTGCCCTCTCTGTGGTTTGGATTGGTCAGTAATTCTTTGCCTCTGTGTGGTCTGGGTTGGTCAGTAATTCTTTGCCTCTCTGTGGTCTGGGTTGGTCAGTAATTCTTTGCCTCTCTGTGGTCTGGGTTGGTCAGTAATTCTTTGCCTCTCTGTGGTCTGGGTTGGTCAGTAATTCTTGCCATTTCTGTGGTCTGGGTTGGTCAGTTGTTCTTATCTTCTATGTGGTCCTGGTTGGGTCATTATGTCTTGCCCTCTCTATGGTCTGGGTTGGTCAGTAATTCTTGCCATCTCTGTGGTCTGGGTTGGTCAGTATTTCTTGCCATCTCTGTGGTCTGGGTTGGTCAGTATTTCTTGCCATCTCTGTGGTCTGGGTTGGTCAGTATTTCTTGCCATCTCTGTGGTCTGGGTTGGTCTGTAATTCTTTGCCTCTATGTGGTCTGGGTTGGTCAGTAATTCTTTTGCCTCTCTGTGGTCTGGGTTGTTCAGTAATTCTTGCCATCTGTGGTCTGGGTTGGTCAGTAATTCTTGCCCTCTCTGTGGTCTGGGTTGTTCAGTAATTCTTGCCCTCTCTGTGGTCTGGGTTGGTCAGTAATTCTTGCCATCTCTGTGGTCTGGGTTGGTCAGTATTTCTTGCCATCTCTGTGGTCTGGGTTGGTCAGTATTTCTTGCCATCTCTGTGGTCTGGGTTGGTCAGTATTTCTTGCCATCTCTGTGGTCTGGGTTGGTCTGTAATTCTTTGCCTCTCTGTGGTCTGGGTTGGTCAGTATTTCTTGCCCTCTCTGTGGTCTGGGTTGTTCAGTAATTCTTTGCCTCTCTGTGGTCTGGGTTGGTCAGTATTTCTTGCCCTCTCTGTGGTCTTGGTTGGTCAGTATTTCTTGCCCTCTCTGTGGTCTGGGCTGGTCAGTAATTCGTGCCCTCTCTGTGGTCTGGGTTGGTCAGTATTTCTTGCCCTCTCTTTGGTCTGGGTTGGTCAGTAATTCTTTGCCTCTCTGTGGTCTTGGTTGGTCAGTATTTCTTGCCCTCTCTGTGGTCTGGGTTGTTCAGTAATTCTTTGCCTCTCTGTGGTCTGTGTTGGTCAGTATTTCTTGCCCTCTCTGTGGTCTGGGTTGGTCAGTATTTCTTGCCCTCTCTGTGGTCTGGGCTGGTCAGTAATTCTTGCCCTCTCTGTGGTCTGGGTTGGTCAGTATTTCTTGCCCTCTCTGTGGTCTGGGTTGGTCAGTAATTCTTGCCATCTCTGTGGTCTGGGTTGGTCAGTATTTCTTGCCCTCTTTGTGGTCCTGGTTGGTCAGTTTTTCTTATCTTCTATGTGGTCCTGGTTGGGTCAGTATTTCTTGCCCTCTCTATGGTCTGGGTTGGTCACTAATTCTTGCCCTCTCTGTGGTCTGGGTTGGTCAGTATTTCTTGCCCTCTCTGTGGTCTGGGTTGGTCAGTAATTCTTGCCCTCTCTGTGGTCTGGGTTGGTCAGTAATTCTTTTGCCTCTCTGTGGTCTGGGTTGTTCAGTAATTCTTGCCATCTCTGTGGTCTGGGTTGGTCAGTATTTCTTGCCCTCTCTGTGGTCTGGGTTGGTCAGTAATTCTTGCCCTCTCTGTGGTCTGGGTTGGTCAGTAATTCTTTTGCCTCTCTGTGGTCTGGGTTGTTCAGTAATTCTTGCCATCTCTGTGGTCTGGGTTGGTCAGTATTTCTTGCCCTCTCTGTGGTCTGGGTTGGTCAATAATTCTTGCCCTCTCTGTGGTCTGGGTTGGTCAGTAATTCTTTTGCCTCTCTGTGGTCTGGGTTGTTCAGTAATTCTTGCCATCTCTGTGGTCTGGGTTGGTCAGTATTTCTTGCCCTCTCTGTGGTCTGGGTTGGTCAATAATTCTTTGCCTCTCTGTGGTCTGGGTTTGTCAGTAATTCTTTGCCTCTCTGTGGTCTGGGTTTATTCAGTAATTCTTGCCCTCTCTGTGGTCTGGGTTGGTCAGTAATTTTTTGCCTCTCTGTGTTCAGTAATTCTTGCCATCTATGTGGTCTGGGTTGGTCAGTATTTCTTGCCCTCTCTGTGGTTTGGATTGGTCAGTAATTCTTTGCCTCTCTGTGGTCTGGGTTGGTCAGTAATTCTTTGCCTCTCTGTGGTCTGGGTTGGTCAGTAATTCTTTGCCTCTCTGTGGTCTGGGTTGGTCAGTAGTTCTTTGCCTCTCTGCGGTCTTGGTTGGTCAGTAATTCTTGCCATTTCTGTGGTCTGGGTTGGTCAGTTGTTCTTATCTTCTATGTGGTCCTGGTTGGGTCAGTATTTCTTGCCCTCTCTGTGGTCTGGGTTGGTCAGTAATTCTTGCCATCTCTGTGGTCTGGGTTGGTCAGTATTTCTTGCCATCTCTGTGGTCTGGGTTGGTCAGTATTTCTTGCCATCTCTGTGGTCTGGGTTGGTCAGTATTTCTTGCCATCTCTGTGGTCTGGGTTGTTCAGTAATTCTTGCCTTCTCTGTGGTCTGGGTTGGTCAGTAATTCTTGCCATCTCTGTGGTCTGGGTTGGTCAGTATTTCTTGCCATCTCTGTGGTCTGGGTTGGTCAGTATTTCTTGCCATCTCTGTGGTCTGGGTTGGTCAATATTTGTTGCCATCTCTGTGGTCTGGGTTGGTCAGTAATTCTTTGCCTCTCTGTGGTCTGGGTTGGTCAGTATTTCTTGCCCTCTCTGTGGTCTGGGTTGTTCAGTAATTCTTTGCCTCTCTGTGGTCTGGGTTGTTCAGTAATTCTTTGCCTCTCTGTGGTCTGGGTTGGTCAGTATTTCTTGCCCTCTCTGTGGTCTGGGTTGGTCAGTATTTCTTGCCCTCTCTGTGGTCTGGGTTGGTCAGTATTTCTTGCCATCTCTGTGGTCTGGGTTGGTCAATATTTCTTGCCATCTCTGTGGTCTGGGTTGGTCTGTAATTCTTTGCCTCTCTGTGGTCTGGGTTGGTCAGTAATTCTTGCCATATCTGTGGTCTGGGTTGGTCAGTATTTCTTGCCCTCTCTGTGGTCTGGGTTGGTCAGTAATTCTTGCCCTCTCTGTGGTCTGGGTTGGTCAGTAATTATTTTGCCTCTCTGTGGTCTGGGTTGTTCAGTAATTCTTGCCATCTGTGGTCTGGGTTGGTCAGTAATTCTTTGCCTCTCTGTGGTCTGGGTTTATTCAGTAATTCTTGCCCTCTCTGTGGTCTGGGTTGGTCAGTAATTCTTTGCCTCTCTGTGGTCTGGGTTGGTCAGTAATTCTTTGCCTCTCTGTGGTCTGGGTTTATTCAGTAATTCTTGCCATCTCTGTGGTCTGGGTTGGTCAGTATTTCTTGCCCTCTCTGTGGTCTGGGTTGGTCAGTAATTCTTTGCCTCTCTGTGGTCTGGGTTGGTCAGTAATTATTTGCCTCTCTGTGGTCTGGGTTGGTCAGTAATTCTTTGCCTCTCTGTGGTCTGGGTTGGTCAGTAATTCTTTGCCTCTCTGTGGTCTGGGTTGGTCAGTAATTCTTGCCATCTCTGTGGTCTGGGTTGGTCAGTTTTTCTTATCTTCTATGTGGTCCTGGTTGGGTCAGTATTTCTTGCCCTCTCTATGGTCTGGGTTGGTCACTAATTCTTGCCCTCTCTGTGGTCTGGGTTGGTCACTAATTCTTGCCATCTCTGTGGTCTGGGTTGGTCACTGATTCTTGCCCTCTCTGTGCTCTGGATTGGTCACTGATTCTTGCCCTCTCTGTGGTCTGGGTTGGTCACTGATTCTTGCCCTCTCTGTGGTCTGGGTTGGTCACTAATTCTTGCCGTCTCTGTAGTCTGGGTTGGTCACCAATTCTTGCCCTCTCTGTGGTTTGGGTTGGTCAGTTATTCTTGCCCTCTCTGTGGTCTGAGTTGGTCAGTAATTCTTGCCCTGTCTGTGGTCTGGGTTGGTCAGTAATTCTTGCCCTCTCTATGGTCTGGGCTGGTCAGTGATTATTGCCCTCTCCATGGTCTGGGTTGGTCAGTAATTCTTGGCCTCTCTGTGGTTTTGGTTGGTCAGTAATTCTTTGCCTCTCTGTGGTTTTGGTTGGTCACCAATTCTAGCCCTCTCTGTGGTCTGGTTTGATCAGTAATTCTTGCCCTCTCTGTAGTCTTGGTTGGTCAGTAATTCTTGCCCTCTCCATGGTCTGGGTTGGTCAGTAATTCTTGGCCTCTCTGTGGTTTGGGTTGGTCAGTATTTCTTGCCCTCTCTGTGGTCTGGGTTGGTCAGTAATTCTTGCCCTCTCTGTAGTCTGGGTTGGTCAGTAATTCTTGCCCTCTCTGTGGTCTGGGCTGGTCAGTCATTCTTGCCCTCTCTGTAGTCTGGGTTGGTCAGTAATTCTTGCCCTCTCTGTGGTCTGGGTTGGTCAGTAATTCTTGGCCTCTCTGTGGTTTGGGTTGGTCAGTATTTCTTGCCCTCTCTGTGGTCTGAGTTGGTCAGTAATTCTTGGCCTCTCTGTGGTCTGGGTTGGTCTGGGTCTCTATGGTCTGGGTTGGTCAGTAATTCTTGCCCTCTCTATGGTCTGGGTGGGTCAGTATCTCAAGTTCCATGTATGTTTTTGTGTTTGCAGACAATCGGCTGGGAGAACTCAGCTTTCATATTTCTGAACAGATTCTTGGATCTTGTTGATGTAAGTATGAATACTTGGGACATAAAACTAATTAATGACTGGGTGCAAGGAGGTGGCTGTGAAATGATAGAGGTGGCTGTGGGTACAGTGAGATGACTGGGTGCAGGGAGGTGGCTGTGGGTGAAGAAAGGGACAGCTGGGAATCGACAGACATAGCTGTAGCGGAGCTCCCTGTATCCCAGCTGGATACCTCTGCCAAGGATCGCTTTCTAGTATGAACAGGGGAAAACCCTCAGCACTTCTGCCCCAGTCGCCGTGTCTTGACTGGGGTCCTCCTGGAGCCTCTCCGTCCTGGAACAGGATAGGGGACTAGCTCTATTCCCTCCCAGGGACCGGATAACACATAGTCCTGAGAGCTCTAGACTTACAAGGACTTTCCTCACCGAATCCTCCATGAGCTGGAACAAGGTGCTGAGCAGTGATTATAGCCCTTCTATCACAATTATCTCCCAGGCCCAGAGACACAAACACAAAAATCTAAAAACATAAAAGTAGCCAAAACATAATGAAAACATACAATAGCCCTGATCTGAGTGCCCAAGTTCTCTAAATAGCACTCAGATCCATGCAGTGTAGGGGAAACGCCACCGTGTTACAGTTCTGACCAGCCGCACGCGTGGTCCTATGACCAAAATAGTTCCAGGGCGTTTGGTGCTTTGCCAGTCGACTTTCGGGAGCTCCTGCGTCCGAAATACGGGATGCTCTGCCTGGCTCCCAGGTAGTGTTTGTTCTCAGGCACCTTCCTTCCAAAAAGCATGCCGAAAACAGTTCCATAACATTCGTGGCTAAGTACTGCTGAGGACAATTGAGGTGACCGGGGACCCATGAAGTCCTCATGTCGAAATTAGTTCCATAGCGGTCGCAGCTAAGTACTGCTGAGGACCATTCATCTGTTTGGTTCATGTAAACAGACACCAGGGAGCTAGCATTCGGTTCCATTCATGAGAAGGGAAAGTGCCAAACCAGGGGTACTCAGGGGAAGCTGCTAATGGCAGCTGGGCGGGGTAAATCCCAAACGGTATCTTAGACCTGGACCATAGTCAGTGGGCAGGAGGCCGGCTTCCACACTCCTCCAGCAGTGCGTGGCAAACGTTCGTGGGTAGGAGCGTTTGTCACAATAGCTTGGAGAAGAGCAGAGTTATGATGATGTCAGGCTGTGTGACAATGTGGTGGTCCTTCTCTTCTCAGGCCATAGAGGAAGGCAACCTGGACGCTTTGGATCACTCAGATTTCCAGGACACAGACATCCCTTTTGAAATTCCTTTGCCTGACAAACAACATGTTCCGGTATTAAGATTTATGTTCTGCTTTTTATTATATATTTTCACTTTTGTTTTATTTGATTTTCATGTACATCATGCACAGCTTAGTCTTTCATATTGTGCATCACTTCACAGCAGAAAGAAAAATGAGAAGTTAACTGGTATTCTACTCTCTTTCTTATTCCTATTGCCTTAATGCTATATCTTCTTGGAATTATATTATTGTTTTCATCCTTTCACACTATACTCTCTCCTCCTCCACTTCTCTCTCAGTACATTCGCATCCTCCTCCTTGTTACTCACACCACACACTCTGCTCTCTTCTCCTCTCCTCCATATTTTTACATAAGTAATTTCAGGTACATTGCCTCCGTATCTCTCTCTACGCTTTCTCCTACTTCTCTTTTTTATTAATCTCACACAACCCTCTTTTCAGCTCCTTATCTTTCTCTAAAGCTGCGCTCTCCCTCTGCATCTTCTCTAACTTTGCACTCTGTCTTGTGGCAGGTAGAGAAACGAGAGGAGGTTCGTGAGTGGGTCCTGGCGGTTTCTATGGACCAGCGAGTGGATCAGGTTCTCCCCAAGGATGAGAGAGGAACATATGAAGCTGCTCTAATTGACGTCAGTAGCGGGGTTCGCTCACTACCCTGTCTAATTACAGGTGTGTCATGGAAGGAGCCGGAAGCTTTTAGTAGAACAATCTTTAATGTCTTTGGGTTTTGCTCAGTAGTTACCCAAATCCTGGCATTGTAAGCTCCCACGTTACTGGCGGACCGTGTGTCCTGGTGCTAGCTTAATGAATTACTAGATGCTGGCATAGTGAGGGCGTTTTTTTTAATTCGTGGGTGCCCAGATCTGCCGAATGCTGGCAGAGCAATGTTTAGGAACTGGCTGTGTTGTTATTAATGTGGTGCTGATCAGAAAGCTGACTTTGGGAATACTGAAATTATATATATTGTTCTATGTGTACTGCCGGAGATGGCGAAGAAAACAAAAGTCTAATCTGGGAATGTCTTTTCTTGGTTAATCCATATTAATCCAATATATATATAATTTCAAAACGGGGTGTAGACTGTACCACATGGAAGCATGGCCAATTTTAGCCAGGTGTAGTCTTAACTCTTTCTGTCTTTGAGGTAGCCATCTATCTGCATGAAAGAGCCAGCGAGATTATTCTGTTTTGTTGTAAGTGCTGGGAACGGTTAAAGTGATCCACCTGGACAGGGTAGAAAGCTTTCCCCTTTTCACTCCCAGCAAAGTAAAGCAGGATTCCATGAACACCCTCTCAGGCCTCACCAGATAATTTTTACGGTACAGTAAGCTATATACGGTTTGTAGCGGAGCTCCAATACCTAGCATAGGTGTAGCGGAGCTTCAATATTAAATCCCCATATATCCGCTGGTACAGGAAGTAATCCAAGTGAAGCGCTGGAAATGAAGGCAATATCCCAAATCCCCCAGTAACCGGACGAAACACAGTTCTGGGAGTCAACTGACGATTTTATTCACAAGCTCCAGTATTTATGTGGTTCCCCATGCAAGGGGTTTCCTTAATAACTTTACAGGGGTTATACAGAAGAGGACTACACGGGGAACTGAATATACAGGACATTTCTCCCAACATGCACTGCTGTACGAGAGGGATACTCCCACTAGAATATCTGGGACCCCAAAAGAGCTGCTCTGTAAGGTGTGGCCAGGAAGTCTGGTTTCAGTATAAACTAACTCTCGCATTTGCCATATTTCTTGATTCCCTCTTAGATAAGGAGTCATTTGATATGAATGGTCATTAGCTTTCAAGAACAAGGTCTGTTCTCCAAAATCATATCCAAAAGAGACATTAATACCTATGCACAGATTAATAATCAAGCCTAATTTTTATCATATTTAGAATGGGACAAGCTCAATCTTCTAATCAAGCCTAAACATGATTTGCGAACAAAGGGACCCCACAAAGTTGGTTGGGGGTCTGGACGGCCGAACAAAGGGAATAAAAGTGTAATAGATAAAGGAATATACGAAAAAACAGAAGATGAGAGAGAGACCACCTCGTATCAAAACGGGCAGCTCTCCTTCAAAGCCACCCCAAAATAAACGTCTATAGAAAATTTTAAGGTTTAAGGTGAGGATAGTATGTATCAATCACTCTTAGATGTAGCAATTAAAACTTTACACAAAGTCAGTGCTAAAGGTGATAATTACAATACAAATCACTATCAAATGTAGCAGTTTGACTAAGACCAAATTAATGCTCAAAGTTATAACTGCAGTACACACTAGACCTTACAAGAGGTCAAAGATTGCAAAGTTACTAGCATAAGGTGGAAATCGAAAGGATAGGTGAGATCATGTAGTTAGAGAGGAGAATACAAAGTAGGAATTAATATGAAATACATCCAGATGCACGAAAGCTGGATAAATCAACCTAATGATAGCTCCATACTACATGCTCAGACCCCCCAGCATATGTAGCTAAAATCGATCTCCCCAGCGTAGCTGTAACACATTTAAGAGTCAACTAAAGGTCTGGTAAAATCAGCAATAACTTCGGGAAGAAGCCCGACACGCGTTTCGGCAGACTAGCCGCCTTTCTCAAGAGCTAAAAAAAAGTGCATCGGTCTAAGTTTCCCCCTCCCTCGTTTAAATACCTCCTACGAACCTCCTATCAGCTGTCACTAATCACCGTAAAGCCGGCATCGTCCGATACTCTGAGTATTGCGCATGTCCCATCATGACGTCCCCGCATGCGCATCAAACTTAGAGTTTAGAATGTCTCCAAACCATTCATGCGCATGTCAGGACAGAGCGGTTAGCGTAAACGCCGGTGTGACGAGACCAATCTTGCCACATTGCATTGGAGGAGCCTGGTTGCCCGCCTGCTGCCTTTGGACTATGGACCAGACATTAAAATACTTATTTTCCCTGCAGAAAGGCTTATTCGTGCCTTTTCTGCCGGAGTGTTCGGTAGATTTTATCTACCGAACAAACTACCGATTGCACGACCCCCTGGGAGCTGGAGTGTGCCGCCAATTGACCACCCTGAAGCTGCGGTTAACCGCAGCTTAATTGACGAAGGCAGGGTGGTCTTTGTTCGTTGACCGAACACGTGGCGGCGGCCATTTTACAAGTACCGTACGGCCAGCGGTGTTCGGCACCTAAACTATGGAACTATAAACGGACACTTATTTGCACGAACACCGCTGAGCCGTCCGTCTCCTGGTTCCTATACATGGGGATGTAGCCGAACAGCCGTTCATACGGTAGTTTGTTTCACGTGAACTGTGGTAACCCAGATAGCTATGCCATGGAGCCTATTCGTGTGATTAAAGACTTTGGCTCCATGGCGATTAAACTGTATTCGGTTGGTCTGAGTGCCATTCACCTAATAATGTGCACTCAGACCTGAGCTATCTGGGGATATGTAACATGTCTATGTTTAATGTATAACAAGTAACTTTATATATTTTAAAACATAATACTGTATTTAGGTCCCCACATGTGTAATGGAGTTTTGCCTTTGTCCTGGGAGATAATTGAATTACTTCTCCAATTATCTCCAGGGCAGAAGGGAGGAAACCAGGATGCATTGTGGGGATGTTTTGCTTCTGTGAGTCTGTAATGTGATACATGTCTGTCTGTGTTACAGTCTTCCATTTGGTCCCCTAGGGGAGTGTCCACCAGGTGGGAGACCTGCATAAATACAGGGGCAGGTAGGCCTCAATAAACAGACCACTGCTTGACCCTCAACACGGAGCCTTGTCTCGTTCTTGGGGGGATTCACTGTATGCTGATAGAGACTGACTGCCAGGAATGTAAGCCGCTTGGGAGCTTTTCCTGTTCGTCTGCTAGCAGCTATTCGTGAGGTTCCAGTTCGGGAGTTTGGAGTGCTACCTTATTCCCTTGTATGCAGTTCGGGAGTTTGGTGCATTCACTTGTATCCAATTCGTGAGTTTTTCCTAAACGGATTTTAACCCCTTGTCTGCTGAAACGGTCCGTTACAGCCGGGATAGATACATAAAGTGGATTTAAACCACATTGCATGTATAGATTGGCTGTCTGCCCTAGAGGTTTAGATCCTTGGATCCGGGCAGAGACTAAATGCCCTTATACGGAGCCAGAGTTAACATTCTTCGCCAAGACAAACGCGCGTGCGCGTCAAGCATAGATTCTGGGAAATCTCCATAGTATTCACACGCCTGTCAGAACACAATTATCGACACAGGCTCAGGAAATTGATATGGAGAGTGTAGATTTCATTCCCATTGATTGTATATAGATGACCCAAATAAAGGGATATAGCTCTTAGATATTGCGATGTTAATGGCACGTTTAAGGCAATTAAAGAGTAAAGTCAGTCCGGACGTGGGTAAGGGACAAAAGAAAATGAGGAGGGAGAGAAAGAAGGGACTTAGACCATATAAGTAGCATTAAGTGGATAAATAAAATAAACAAAGTATATAGATAATAGACAAAAAGAGTGGTGAATGGTGAGAACTTTCAATGAAGCTGGTGATAACAAGTACATATATAGGAAAGACAATGACAGGGAAAAAGGATGTATATATATATATATATATATATATATATATAACTCAATATGCCATATGAAGGTGATTATATGCTCTAGTGATTATATGAAGGGGGCAAAAGAAAAACCCTCATTCAAGCCTAGAGGTTGAAGTGTTTTGAGTTCGTATATCCATCTGGATTCCCTTTGTCTGAGTGTTTTATCAAAGTCTCCGCGTCTAGGAGTCCTTTTTACCAGTTCTAATCCACAGAACCTAAGGTTGTTAGAGTCCCCATGGTGAAATTCTCTAAGGTGTCTCGAGATAGGTGTCTCGAGACGATTCCTAGGGGATCTCACGTGTTCCATGATCCTGTCTTTAAATGCCCTGAATGTTTTCCCCACATATCTCTGTCCACATGTACACGAAAGCAGGTATACAAGGCCCTTTGTGTTGCAGTTAAAGAAACTTTTAACTTTAAAGGAACCCAGTCCTTGGCTATCGCTGACAGTCTTAGAATTTTTGAGGATAAACTTGCAGGCTACGCATTTACCACAGCCATAAGTACCCGTTGGAGGAGTGCCCAGCCAGGTGGCACGTAGTTGTGGTTTAGTGGAGAAATGACTAGGGACCAACAGGTCAAGAATATTATGTCCCCTCCTAGCTGTAATATTCACATGTGGGCTAAGGGCCCCCTTGAGATGTATGTCATTAAGTAGGATAGGCCAAAATCTCTCAAGTGACTTCCGCACTTCTGGCCACCCCTTATCAAATGTTGCGATGATACGAATAATTCCTGCGTCCTTATTAGTAGTCTTTTTTGAAAAGTCACACAAAAGATCTCCCCTCTCGGTTTGTAGTGCCCTCTTGTAGGCTCTTTTCAAGCAGCGGTTCGGATAACCCTTCTCCTTAACCCCTTAAGGACCAAACTTCTGGAATAAAAGGGAATTTTGACATGTCACACACGTCATGTGTCCTTAAGGGGTTAAAGTGTTGTTGAAGTTGTTTTGCTTTCACAGTAAAATCCTGGATGTCACTACAATTTCTCCGATGTCGGAGATATTGACCCACCGGGTCTAGTGTGTACTGCAGTTATAACTTTGAGCATTAATTTCGTCTTAGTCAAATTGCTACATTTGATAGTGATTTGTATTGTAATTATCACCTTTAGCACTGACTTTGTGTAAAGTTTTAATTGCTACATCTAAGAGTGATTGATACATACTATCCTCACCTTAAACCTTACAATCCAAAGGCAAGATCTATTTTTGGGTCCCTAGGTTATATATCTTTTATTCTATTATTCCTAATAAAATGTATTTATTTTCTATAGACGTTTATTTTGGGGTGGCTTTGAAGGAGAGCTGCCCGTTTTGATACGAGGTGGTCTCTCTCTCATCTTCTGTTTTTTCGGAATAAAAGTGTAGTTAGGTCCACTATTCCGCTACACGGTTCTTACAGCGTAATGTACGGTATACAGCTTAATGTAGCTGTTCTGGCAGCTTTTTAATGTAAACACCGCCTTTTTAGATACTGAATGGCACAAGCACAATAGTTAACCCACAAAGGTAATTATTGCAGTTTATTAAAAACTGCAATAATTACCACCCCAGGGTTAAGGGACCTGGGACAGTGGACACTTCAATGAGCTGCCATGGTCTGGGGGCCTAGAGTGTCCTTTTAACATGCAGATCTTCTCTTTTGTAAGATTTTGGCAACTTTCCAGGTCTTGAATTTTATTTAACAGATCCTTTCCAGGGCATCTGGCAATAAGGAAACCAAGAAATATGGTAAATGATAACCTAGCATGGGAAAGGCAGTACAGCTCTCTAGAGATGACTCATGATCTGCACTTTATTTGTGTTTCAATTTCCGATCTCTTCTCTGTTACAAGAATAGTCAGGTTAAGGCTTAGCAGGTAGACTCCTTTTTATAGGTGTCTAGTGGGGTTTGCCTCAGTTCTCTTTATTGATATATTAGGGACCTCCTGTGCTCGTTGTTTCATAATTCTCCTCCTGATCCACTTGTGTAGGGTACCCCGTCCTCCGAAACAAAATAGAATTCAAACAGCCGGGAAAGGCTGCAAACAAAGAAGATTGGAACAAGTTTCTTATGGCTGTGAAGGTGAGTTCTGTACCAGACCTGCTACTGTAATTATATCTATCCTTTCCTTCTGTGCCACCATCCCTACCAGACCTCCTACTGTAATTAGATCTATCCTTTCCTTCTGTACCACCATCCCTACCAGACCTGCTACTGTAATTATATCTATCCTTTCCTTCTGTGCCACCATCCCTACCAGACCTCCTACTGTAATTAGATCTATCCTTTCCTTCTGTACCACCATCCCTACCAGACCTGCTACTGTAATTAGATCTATCCTTTCCTTCTGTACCACCATCCCTACCAGACCTCCTACTGTAATTATATCTATCCTTTCCTTCTGTACCACCATCCCTACCAGACCTGCTACTGTAATTATATCTATCCTTTCCTTCTGTACCACCATCGCTACCAGACCTCCTACTGTAATTAGATCTATCCTTTCCTTCTGCACCACCATCACTACCAGACCTGCTACTGTAATTATATCTATCCTTTCCTTCTGTGCCACCATCCCTACCAGACCTCCTACTGTAATTATATCTATCCTTTCCTTCTGCACCACCATCCCTACCAGACCTGCTACTATAATTATATCTATCCTTTTCTTCTGTACCACCATCCCTACCAGACCTGCTACTGTAATTATATCTATCCTTTCCTTCTGTACCACCATCGCTACCAGACCTCCTACTGTAATTATATCTATCCTTTTCTTCTGCACCACCATCCCTACCAGACCTGCTACTGTAATTATATCTATCCTATCCTTCTGTACCACCATCCCTACCAGACCTGCTACTGTAATTATATCTATCCTTTTCTTCTGCACCACCATCCCTACGAGACCTCCTACTGTAATTATATCTATCCTTTCCTTCTGTACCACCATCCCTACCAGACCTCCTACTGTAATTATATCTATCCTTTCCTTCTGTATCACCATCCCTACCAGACCTCCTACTGTAATTATATCTATCCTTTTCTTCTGCACCACCATCCCTACCAGACCTGCTACTGTAATTATATCTATCCTTTCCTTCTGTGCCACCATCCCTACCAGACCTGCTACTGTAATTATATATATCCTTTCCTTCTGTACCACCATCCCTACCAGACCTGCTACTGTAATTATATCTATCCTTTCCTTCTGCACCACTATCACTACCAGACCTGCTACTATAATTATATATATCCTTTCCTTCTGTACCACTATCCCTATCAGACCTCCTACTGTAATTATATCTATCCTTTCCTTCTGTACCACCATCCCTACCAGACCTCCTACTGTAATTATATCTATCCTTTCCTTCTGCACCACCATCCCTACCAGACCTGCTACTATAATTATATCTATCCTTTTCTTCTGTACCACCATCACTACCAGACCTGCTACTGTAATTATATCTATCCTTTTCTTCTGTACCACCATCCCTACCAGACCTGCTACTATAATTATATCTATCCTTTTCTTCTGTACCACCATCCCTACCAGACCTGCTACTGTAATTATATCTATCCTTTTCTTCTGTACCACCATCCCTACCAGACCTGCTACTGTAATTATATCTATCCTTTCCTTCTGTGCCACCATCCCTACCAGACCTCCGACTGTAATTATATCTATCCTTTCCTTCTGTACCACCATCCCTACCAGACCTCCTACTGTAATTATATCTATCCTTTCCTTCTGTACCACCATCCCTACCAGACCTCCTACTGTAATTATATCTATTCTTTCCTTCTGTACCACCATCCCTACCAGACCTCCTACTGTAATTAGATCTATCCTTTCCTTCTGTACCACCATCCCTACCAGACCTCCTACTGTAATTAGATCTATCCTTTCCTTCTGTACCACCATCCCTACCAGACCTGCTACTGTAATTATATCTATCCTTTCCTTCTATGCCACCATCCCTACCAGACCTGCTACTATAATTATATCTATCCTTTCCTTCTGTACCACCATCCCTACCAGACCTGCTACTGTAATTATATCTATCCTTTCCTTCTGTACCACCATCCCTACAAGACCTGCTACTATAATTATATCTATCCTTTCCTTCTGTACCACCATCCCTACCAGACCTGCTACTGTAATTATATCTATCCTTTCCTTCTGCACCACTATCACTACCAGACCTGCTACTATAATTATATCTATCCTTTCCTTCTGTACCACTATCCCTATCAGACCTCCTACTGTAATTATATCTATCCTTTCCTTCTGCACCACCATCCCTACCAGACCTGCTACTATAATTATATCTATCCTTTTCTTCTGTACCACCATCCCTACCAGACCTGCTACTGTAATTATATCTATCCTTTTCTTCTGTACCACCATCCCTACCAGACCTGCTACTGTAATTATATCTATCCTTTTCTTCTGTACCACCATCCCTACCAGACCTCCTACTGTAATTATATCTATCCTTTTCTTCTGTACGACCATCCCTACCAGACCTGCTACTGTAATTATATCTATCCTTTTCTTCTGTACCACCATCCCTACCAGACCTGCTACTGTAATTATATCTATCCTTTCCTTCTGTACCACCATCCCTACCAGACCTGCTACTGTAATTATATCTATCCTTTCCTTCTGCACCATCATCCTTACCAGACCTCCTACTGTAATTATATCTATCCTATCCTTCTGTACCACTATCACTACCAGACCTCCTACTGTAATTAGATCTATCCTTTCCTTCTGTACCATCATCCCTACCAGACCTGCTACTGTAATTATATCTATCCTTTCCTTCTGTGCCACCATCCCTACCAGACCTCCTACTGTAATTATATCTATCCTTTCCTTCTGTGCCACCATCCCTACCAGACCTCCTACTGTAATTATATCTATCCTTTCCTTCTGTGCCACCATCCCTACCAGACCTCCTACTGTAATTATATCTATCCTTTCCTTCTGTACCACCATCCCTACCAGACCTCCTACTGTAATTATATCTATCCTATCCTTCTGTACCACCATCCCTACCAGACCTGCTACTGTAATTAGATCTATCCTTTCCTTCTGTACCACCATCCCTACCAGACCTCCTACTGTAATTATATCTATCCTTTCCTTCTGCACCATCATCCCTACCAGACCTCTTACTGTAATTATATCTATCCTATCCTATCCTTCTGTACCACTATCACTACCAGACCTCCTACTGTAATTAGATCTATCCTTTCCTTCTGTGCCACCATCCCTACCAGACCTCCTACTGTAATTATATCTATCCTTTCCTTCTGTACCACCATCCCTACCAGACCTCCTACTGTAATTATATCTATCCTTTCCTTCTGCACCATCATCCCTACCAGACCTCCTACTGTAATTATATCTATCCTATCCTTCTGTACCACTATCACTACCAGACCTCCTACTGTAATTAGATCTATCCTTTCCTTCTGTACCACCATCCCTACCAGACCTGCTACTTCAATTATATCTATCCTTTCCTTCTGTGCCACCATCCCTACCAGACCTCCTACTGTAATTATATCTATCCTTTCCTTCTGTACCACCATCCCTACCAGACCTCCTACTGTAATTATATCTATCCTTTCCTTCTGTGCCACCATCCCTACCAGACCTCCTACTGTAATTATATCTATCCTTTCCTTCTGTGCCACCATCCCTACCAGACCTCCTACTGTAATTATATCTATCCTTTCCTTCTGTACCACCATCCCTACCAGACCTCCTACTGTAATTATATCTATCCTTTCCTTCTGTGCCACCATCACTACCAGACCTCCTACTGTAATTATATCTATCCTTTCCTTCTGTACCACCATCCCTACCAGACCTCCTACTGTAATTATATCTATCCTATCCTTCTGTACCACCATCCCTACCAGACCTGCTACTGTAATTAGATCTATCCTTTCCTTCTGTACCACCATCCCTACCAGACCTCCTACTGTAATTATATCTATCCTTTCCTTCTGTACCACCATCCCTACCAGACCTGCTACTGTAATTATATCTATCCTTTCCTTCTGTGCCACCATCACTACCAGACCTCCTACTGTAATTATATCTATCCTATCCTTCTGTACCACCATCCCTACCAGACCTGCTACTATAATTATATCTATCCTTTCCTTCTGCACCACCATCCCTACCAGACCTCCTACTGTAATTAGATCTATCCTTTCCTTCTGTACCACCATCCCTACCAGACCTCCTACTGTAATTATATCTATCCTATCCTTCTGTACCACCATCACTACCAGACCTCCTACTGTAATTAGATCTATCCTTTCCTTCTGTGCCACCATCCCTACCAGACCTCCTACTGTAATTATATCTATCCTTTCATTCTGCACCACCATCCCTACCAGACCTGCTACTGTAATTATAACGATCCTTTCCTTCTGTACCACCAGGTGCCCAGGAATGAGAATTACCCCATGATGGCATACCATTTGCAAAAGTAGGGATCCCAAGGTATTGCAAATGGGGTATGTCAAGTGTTTTTTAGTAGCTAAAGTTAGCTTTCATATTTGTGTTTTTTTGCGTTTTTGACACACAAAAAAATATGAACGATACCTTTGGCCAGTGGCTACTAAAAAAGACTGGACCAACCCCATATTGAATACCCTGGGTTCACTACTTTTGCAAATGGTATGCCATTATGGGGGTAATTCTCATTCCTGGGCTACCATACAGTCTCAAAGGCAACATAACCAATCTGGCAAATTTCAATGTGAAAAAACTGAAAAATGTAACATGCTATATTTGGCCCTGTAACTTTTCAAAACACCATAAAACCTGTACATAGGGGGTACTGTTATTTTATTGCAGTAAAAGCAAACAGTATTATGACATTGACAGTTAAACTGCCTCGCAAACTAAAAAAATGAAAAACAAAATCCTAATTTCTCACACTTTAGATTTTATTATAATAAATTGAGATATATATATATATATTTGATGTGACATGAAAGCCTGGTTTCTCCTGAATAAAATGATATACAATTAGTGTGGGTGTATTT
Source organism: Pelobates fuscus (assembly GCF_036172605.1). Taxonomy (NCBI): domain Eukaryota; kingdom Metazoa; phylum Chordata; class Amphibia; order Anura; family Pelobatidae; genus Pelobates; species Pelobates fuscus. The sequence continues at coordinate 2,644,366 of NC_086318.1, read as the reverse complement.
AATATGAAAGAGGAATTACAGGTGAACAGACATATAGCGCAAATGCCAGGTTTTGTTTACGTTTAGTTTTGATCAGAATGTGTACAATTGACTCTGCCCTTAAGGGGTTAAACTCTGATATTTTTGGAAACTTTTTTTTTTTTAATGATTGATCTACAAAAAATTCTCATAAATCTCGCCCTTAATACACAGAGTTGGAGTTGCTAAAGCCTTTGTAAACCTCCTCTGCTCTGGTCCTGCGCCTCTGCCGGTACTTGTTTTTAGGTATTTTCTCTGCATACGCGTTAATATTTTGTTTCTTTTCGCAGACCAGTCACAGCCCCGAATGCCAAGACGTGTTAAAGTTTATCAGTCGGTGGTGTGGTGGCCTCCCAAACACCAGCTTCTCCTTTCAGTGAAGGACTACGTCCACACCCTGTGTATATTTCATGTGTAATAAACTTGTTATAACCTCAGCTAATGTTGTGTATGTATGAAAACTGTCACAAGGCGCAGAATAAACAGTGTGAGGGATGACAGCCACCAAATATCCAAATGGTCACAACCTACAACGTAGCTTGGCATAGACGAAGGAAGCTTGGGGTTTGTGGCTGTTAGGTGTGGAAATAACCTTATTACTTAACCCCCACTAGTCAGACATTACGGGTGGAGGTCAAGTAATATGTCGAATTTCTCTGGAATATTTAATTAGTTTAAACTTTACTTTTCCTTTAACTATAAAAGCCGCACCATTTTGTGAATTACAGATAGAGGATGGGGAAGGGATTTCTCAGAGATGTGGAGTGTAATTCTTGTGCTAGAAACCCATTGTTCTAGCTTGGTGTATGTTTAACCATTATTACAAGGGATGAAGTGGGGGGGAGGGGGGGATAAGCACTCGATACTGAGCAAAAACCATCTTCGAGAAGGAGGTGGCTGTACCTGCTGTCTGTTCTCTGATCAACAAACATTGCCATCTCTGAAAACTCAGGCTCTACAGAGCAAAACCACTACCTGTAGCTCAGTGTGCTTTTAACACAAACACACACACACACACACCTGTGCATATCTCTCCAGTGATTTATACAGACATATCTCAGAATAAATACAGTTAATATACTAAACATTTACTACCAGCTCCTACTCCACATCTACCTACAGAAGCACCGCTTAGATTTGCATATGGACAAACACCACACAAATGCAATCCTGCATTCTCTCACACAACACTATGGGCAAATCATTTGTCAAAACCACACTTTTAAAGTAACAACACAAAGGACAGAATCCACATACTTAAATACATCAGACTATCACTCCAACCCTGAGGCTTAAAAAATATATAAAAATGATGCACTACAGGGCACTGTGGGGGTGGAACCCAAGACAGACAATAGTAAAAATATGACAACATTGGAATTCCACTTACCCCTATTTGTATAGTAGCTGTTATCTTTAAGAAATGTAAAAATTGGAGGGGCGATAATAATGTTAAGGAGTTGGCTAAGATAGAGGGCAAGTGGATCTTCGATGTGAATACCTTGTCCCCAAATGGATTGAATTTAGATTTTGAGTTTATTAATTGTTTATAGAATTTATTTTTATTATTAGATTTTTCTTTTTCTGATTTTTTTTTTCTGAGATTTTTTCTCCTTTTTAGAAATATATATTGAATTTACTTGTTTATCAAGTTACTGGCTCCACTTGCTTTCTGTCTAATTGTTCTCAATATATGGGGATTTTTTGTGGTTACACATTGCTGTGTTTAACCCCTTAAGGACACATGACGTGGGACATGTCATGATTCCCTTTTATTCCAGAAGTTTGGTCCTTAAGGGGTTAAATATATGTGTACTAATGGCTTTTTACGAATATATTGTTTTATACACTTTTAAGTTTCTCTCTATTCTTAGAGAGACTGATGATAGTCAGATTTGAATCTGTACTGTGTGTACACGTCTATTTACTATTTTATATTGATTATATTTTTAATTTTTGTATTTTATCATTTTGTTACGATTTCCTGCAAATATGGAGTGTGTGGTTGCTATGGGAACTCAATTACAACATTAAGGAGTAACCTACATCCTGAACGCCGCGTTTCAGCGTGCATTCCAGCTGGCCGAAAACCGGAAGTGACGTCACGCGCAAAACCGGAATTGATGTCACGCCGGTATGAAATTTAATCCAGGTGAATGGCAAAGATAGGACCTATATAAGAAGACTCAACAGGACATGGAGACAAGCACTGGAAGAAGGCTGCTAGCCGAAACGCGTCTGCTGTGACTTTATATACCTGTTGTTTGTTATTTTATGTGTATTTCCACACTCTGGGCTACTATACAAATAGGGGTAAGTGGAATTCCAATTTTGTCATATTTTTACTATTGTCTGTCTTGGGTTCCACCCCCATAGTGCCCTGTGGTGCATAATTTTTATATATTTTTTAACAATAAATATATTTTGCACTTACACTTGGAGTCTCATCTACCTGAATCACCTGGATCGCTAGCCAGTATTTTGCACCTCTGAGCCTGATTTACAGAGCCTGGTACGGCTCTTGAGAATGTGAGTGAGAGTCATATATTCATCTATTATTCATCAGTCATTATACAGTTTGCACTATGCTGTTTTTTTTTATTTTTTTTCTTGTTTTAGTCTATATCACAATCAAGCTCTACGCTGTTTGTATTACAATCAAGTTCCATATTGGTAATATTACCCATTTTTGCTGTGATCACATTGGGGAGGTGTATATACTGGCATATGTCTCTTTAAATGGTATATCTTTTATTTAGCATGTTTCACGTACCATGCCTGTCTCATGATTTGACGTACGACGACTTTAGCGGGTTAACTCGTACATAGGCAATCAACTACCTACTCAGTCTATGAGTATGTCGAATCGTACAAGCTTGTTTAAGTCTTAACATGTTTCATGTTCTCATTATATAAAAAAATGTGCAATGTTTTTTGATGCCATACTAATGTTAACGTATGTCTACATGTTTGCTTGCACCAGCTATTGTGGCAGTGCAAATCTGGTTGTTCACCCTATGCACAAATAAAATAAAGAATTGAAAAAAAAAAAAAGAAGAAAAGGGCAATTAAAGCAGATAAATCAGATGCATCCTATAAAAGATATAAGGAAGCCACTAATGTGCGCAAAAATGCGATTAGATTAGCTAAACGTCAAAATGAAAAAAAAATAAAGAGAGCAAAACAAACCCCAAAGCATTAAGTACATACATTCTAAAAAAAAATATTAAAAAATGAAAGTGTAGGTACACTAAAAACTGAAATGGGGGTGTTAGTTAATGAAGACCAGGAAAAGGCAGGAATTTTAAATAACTATTTCTCTGTATATATTAAGGAAGACAGGGCCGCCACCAGAAATTTTGGGGCCCCTAACTGAGCTCAGGGTCTGGGCCCCTGGGGGCCCGCCTCCAAAACCGCCCACAGAGACCGCCTCCAAATCCCGCCCACAGGAATACACACACAGACACAAACACATTCACTGATACAAAAGGACACAGATACACACACACACACACTGATACATACTAACAGACACATACTGATACGCATATAGGCATACATACTGACACACAAATACTGAGACATACACACATATACAGACACACAGGCGTACATAGTGACAGACACATACTAACATAGATACAGACACACATGCATAAGGACATACAGACACAGACACATTCATAATGACATACAGACAGACATTCATACTGACATACACACATTCATACTGACATGCAGACATACATACACTGACATTCATACACACATAATGACATGCATACAGATAGACATACAGACATACATTCATACTGGCATCCATACAGACACTGACATCCATACATACACACATTCATAATGACATACATTCATACTGGCATACATGCATTCATACAGACAGACATACACACATTCATAATGACATGCATACATACATACATACACTGACATTCATACACATAATGACATGCATACAGATAGACATACATTCACACACAGACACACAGACAGACATACACACAGACAGACATACACAGACATAGACAGACATACACACACACAGACAGACAGAACACACAGACAGACATACATACACAGACAGACAGACATACACACACAGACAGACAGACATACATACACAGACAGACATACACAGACAGACAGACATACACACACAGACATACACACAGACAGACAGACAGACAGACATACACACAGACAGACATACACACAGACAGACAGACAGACATACACACAGACATACATTCACACAAACATACATACACACATACATACATACATACACACATACATACACATATACATACATACACACACACAGACAGACATACACACAAACAGACAGACAGACATACACACAGACAGACAGACATACACACAAACAGACAGACATACATACATACACACAAACATACATACATACACACATACATACATACACACATACATACATACACACAGACATACATACACACAGACATACATACACACAGACAGACATACACATAGACATACATACATACACACAAACAGACAGACATACACACAAACAGACAGACATACACACAAACAGACAGACATACACACAAACAGACAGACATACATACACACAAACATACATACACACATACATACATACATACACACAGACAGACAGACAGACATACACACAGACAGACATACACACAGACAGACATACACACAGACAGACATACACACAGACAGACATACACACAGACAGACATACACACAGACAGACATACACACAGACAGACATACACACAGACAGACATACACATAGACAGACATACATACACACAGACATACATACATACACACAAACAGACAGACATACACACAGACAGACAGACATACACACAGACAGACAGACATACACACAGACAGACAGACATACACACAGACAGACATACAGACAGACATACACACAGACAGACACACAGACAGACAGACATACATTCACACACACACACACAGAGCTCATTTTCCAGCCACCCTCCTGTTTCTTACCTTGTCTTTGCAGGAGGGTGGCTGGCTGGGGCTGATGGGACTGTCAGTCGGCTGGCTCTCCCTCTTCATTGTCGGGCGGGCGGGGCTCTCCCTCTTCATTGTCGGGCGGGCAGGCTGTCGGGTAGGCGCTCCCTCCTCCCGCGCGGAGTGAGCTGGGAGGAAGTGACTACGTCCTCCCAGCAGCACTTGCGCTGCGGCGGCAATTTATTTTTTAAAGGGGCCCGGTCGCGCTATACCACGGCCACAGCGCTGACCGGGCCCCTGAAGATATGGGGCCCATCGGGTGGCCCTAAGGCCACCCGATGGGCCCCATCAGCGTGCGGGCGCCGCAGTTCCGCTGCTACACGTGGGGCCCGGGCGGCCGGGCCCCCCAGGGCCGCCGGGCCCGTGACAACCGTTATGGTTGTCACCCCCTGATGGCGGCCCTGAAGGAAGAACCCATGGCAATAGATGTGCAGGTGATTGCTGCTAAAAATGTGCGAATAATTGTGATTAGTTAACTCAAGGTGCTGCAACTAAAGAAAGTTGATAGAGACAAAGCTCCAGGGCCTGATGGTATTCATCCACAAGTACTTAAGTAACTAAGTGTAGAAATGAGTGAACCTCTGTTTTTAATCTTTCAAGATTCTTTTTTTCCAGGAAGTGTTCCGGAGGATTGGAGGAAGGCAGATGTGGTTCCTATATTCAAAAAGGGTTCAAAATCCTTGCCTGGAAATTATAGACCTGTAAGTTTAACTTCTGTGGCTGGGAAAATATTTGAAAGGTTATTAAGGGATAATATTCAAGAATTCCTTGAGAAGAACATGGTTATCAGCAAAAAAACAGCATGGTTTTATGAAGCACAGGTCATGTCAAACGAACTTGATTGCGTTCTACGAAGAAGTTAGAAGGATAGATCAGGGTGTTGCAGTGGATGTGATCTATTTGGAATACACAAGCAACATATACCCTTAACCCCTTAAGGACCAAACTTCTGGAATAAAAGGGAATCATGACATGCCACACGTCATGTGTCCTTAAGGGGTTAAAGGATCACTATAGGGTCAGGAACACAAACGTGTTAACACTACAATCTAGCCCCCCTGGACCCCTCATGCCTCCATAAATATAGTAAAAATATTACTGTATTCAAGCCTGAAGCTGTAAATCTGCATGCTGTCAGAAAAACAAGCAGTCTGCTGACATGTGGTAGCCTGATCCAATCACAATGCTTCCCCATAGGATTGGCTGAGACTGACAAAGAGGCAGATCAGGGGCAGAGCCAGCATGATTCAAACACAGCCCTGGCCAATCAGCATCTCCTCATAGAGATGAATTGAATCAATGAATCTCTGAGGAAAGTTCAGTGTCTGCATGCAGAGGGGGGAGATACTGAATCACAGGATGCTGTGCACAGTGCTGCCCTGTGCTCTGCTGACAGCAGATCTGAGTGCATGGAGGCATATTATGCCTCCATCAACTCCGAAGTCCCTCTGGTTCACTCTGAGTGACTGCAACTGGAGGTGTTCCTAGCTTTCAATGTAAACACTGTATTTTATCAGAAAATACAGCGTTTACATGAGAGGCTGCAGGGAGCTATAGTTCTCACCTGAACAACCTCATTAAGCTGAAGTTGTTCAGGTGACTATAGTGTCCCTTTAATGGCAGCGAATTAGGGATAACAACACACGAAAAGGACTTGGGAATTGTTATAGACAACAAACTGTGCAACAATGTGCAATGTCAATCAGCAGTGGCCAAGGCCAGTAAGGTATTGTCATGCATGAAAAAGGGGCATCCATTCTCGGGGTGAGGATATAATTTTGCCTCTATAAATCACTGGTAAGACCACACCTTGAATATGCTGTGCAATTTTGGGCACCTGTTCTAAAGAAGGATATTATGGCACTAGAAAAAGTGCAGAGACGAGCTACAAAATTAATAAAAGGAATGGAACATATCAGCTATGAAGAAAGGTTAACAAATTTAAACCTATTTAGTTTAGAAAAAACGTCGCCTGAGAGGGGATATGATAACATTATACAAATATATTCGGGGCCAGTACAAACCATTGTGTGGAAATCTATTCACAAACCGGACTTTACATAGGACACGAGGCCATGCGTTTAGACTGGAAGAAAGAAGATTTCGTCCAAGGCAAAGGAAAGGTTTTTTTTTTTTTTTACTGTAAGAACAATAGGGATGTGGGATTCTCTGCCTGAAGAAGTGGTTTTATCAGAGTCCATACAGACGTTCAAACTGCAACTAGATGCATACTTGCAAAAACAGAATATTCAAGGATATAATTTTTCAATGTAGGGTAATAGCTGCTTGTTCCAAGGATAATTGGAAGTACTTCAAACTGGGTTTGTTTGCCTTCTTTTGGATCAAAAGCAAAATACAAATATGAGGAAGGCTGAACTTGATGGACGCAAGTCTCTTTTCAGCTATATAACTATGTAATTAAACTGTTAATAGCTTCCGACTGATTCCTCTCTTGCAACTGTAATTAGTCTAATACTGCCCAAATGGCCTTAGCTTTTGTGTCACTACCCCACTCCCTCTAGCATGTAAGCTCATTGAGCATGGCCCTCAACCCCTCTGTTCTTGTGTGTCCAACTTGTCTGGTTACAACTACATGTCTGTTTGTCCACCCACTGTAAAGCGATACGGAATTTGTTGGTTCTATATAAATAACATAATAATAGAGGGAGTGGGGTATAGTGACATAGTAACAGAGGGATTGAGGCCCTGCTCAGTGAGGTTACATGTTAGAAGGAGTGGGGTATAGTGACACAGTAACAGAGGGATTGAGGGCCCTGCTCAGTGAGGTTACATGTTAGAAGGAGTGGGGTATAGTGACACAGTAACAGAGGGATTGAGGGCCCTGCTCAGTGAGGTTACATGTTAGAGGGAGTGGGGTATAGTGACACAGTAACAGAGGGATTGAGGGCCTGCTCAGTGAGTTTACATGTTAGAGGGAGTGGGGTATAGTGACAGTAACAGAGGGATTGAGGGCCCTGCTCAGTGAGTTTACATGTTAGAGGGAGTGGGGTATAGTGACACAGTAACAGAGGGATTGAGGCTCTGCTCAGTGAGATTACATGTTAGAGGGAGTGGGGTATAGTGACACAGTAACAGAGGGATTGAGGGCCCTGCTCAGTGAGGTTACATGTTAGAGGGAGTGGGGTATAGTGACACAGTAACAGAGGGATTGAGGGCCCTGCTCAGTGAGTTTACATGTTAGAGGGAGTGGGGTATAGTGACACAGTAACAGAGGGATTGAGGGCCCTGCTCAGTGAGTTTACATGTTAGAGGGAGTGGGGTATAGTGACACAGTAACAGAGGGATTGAGGGCCCTGCTCAGTGAGTTTACATGTTAGAGGGAGTGGGGTATAGTGACACAGTAACAGAGGGATTGAGGGCCTTGCTCAGTGAGTTTACATGTTAGAGGGAGTGGGGTATAGTGACACAGTAATAGAGGGATTGAGGGCCTGCTCAGTGAATTTACATGTTAGAGGGAGTTGGGTATAGTGACACAGTAACAGAGGGATTGAGGGCCTGCTCAGTGAGGTTACATGTTAGAGGGAGTGGGGTATAGTGACACAGTAACAGAGGGATTGAGGGCCTGCTCAGTGAGGTTACATGTTAGAGGGAGTGGGGTATAGTGACACAGTAACAGAGGGATTGAGGGCCCTGCTCAGTGAGTTTACATGTTAGAGGGAGTGGGGTATAGTGACACAGTAACAGAGGGATTGAGGGCCTGCTCAGTGAGTTTACATGTTAGAGGGAGTGGGGTATAATGACACAGTAACAGAGGGATTGAGGGCCTGCTCAGTGAGTTTACATGTTAGAGGGAGTGGGGTATAGTGACAGTAACAGAGGGATTGAGGGCCCTGCTCAGTGAGTTTACATGTTAGAGGGAGTGGGGTATAATGACACAGTAACAGAGGGATTGAGGGCCCTGCTCAGTGAGTTTACATGCTAGAGGGAGTGGGGTATAGTGACACAGTAACAGAGGGATTGAGGGCCTGCTCAGTGAGTTTACATGTTAGAGGGAGTGGGGTATAGTGACACAGTAACAGAGGGATTGAGGGCCTGCTCAGTGAGTTTACATGTTAGAGGGAGTGGGGTATAGTGACACAGTAACAGAGGGATTGAGGGCCTGCTCAGTGAGTTTACATGTTAGAGGGAGTGGGGTATAGTGACACAGTAACAGAGGGATTGACAGCCCTGCTCAGTGAGTTTACATGTTAGAGGGAGTGGGGTATAGTGACACAGTAACAGAGGGATTGAGGGCCCTGCTCAGTGAGTTTACATGCTAGAGGGAGTGGGGTATAGTGACAGTAACAGAGGGATTGAGGGCCCTGCTCAGTGAGCTTACATGTTAGAGGGAGTGGGGTATAGTGACACAGTAACAGAGGGATTGAGGGCCTGCTCAGTGAGTTTACATGTTAGAGGGAGTGGGGTATAGTGACACAGTAACAGAGGGATTGAGGGCCTGCTCAGTGAGTTTACATGTTAGAGGGAGTGGGGTATAGTGACACAGTAACAGAGGGATTGAGGGCCTGCTCAGTGAGTTTACATGTTAGAGGGAGTGGGGTATAGTGACACAGTAACAGAGGGATTGAGGGCCTGCTCAGTGAGTTTACATGTTAGAGGGAGTGGGGTATAGTGACACAGTAACAGAGGGATTGAGGGCCTGCTCAGTGAGTTTACATGTTAGAGGGAGTGGGGTATAGTGACACAGTAACAGAGGGATTGACAGCCCTGCTCAGTGAGTTTACATGTTAGAGGGAGTGGGGTATAGTGACACAGTAACAGAGGGATTGAGGGCCCTGCTCAGTGAGTTTACATGCTAGAGGGAGTGGGGTATAGTGACACAGTAACAGAGGGATTGAGGGCCTGCTCAGTGAGTTTACATGTTAGAGGGAGTGGGGTATAGTGACACAGTAACAGAGGGATTGAGGGCCTGCTCAGTGAGTTTACATGTTAGAGGGAGTGGGGTATAGTGACACAGTAACAGAGGGATTGACAGCCCTGCTCAGTGAGTTTACATGTTAGAGGGAGTGGGGTATAGTGACACAGTAACAGAGGGATTGAGGGCCTGCTCAGTGAGTTTACATGTTAGAGGGAGTGGGGTATAGTGACACAGTAACAGAGGGATTGAGGTCCTGCTCAGTGAGTTTACATGTTAGAGGGAGTGGGGTATAGTGACACAGTAACAGAGGGGTTGAGACCCTGCTCAGTGAGTTTACATGTTAGAGGGAGTGGGGTATAGTGACACAGTAACAGAGGGATTGAGGGCCCTGCTCAGTGAGTTTACATGTTAGAGGGAGTGGGGTATAGTGACACAGTAACAGAGGGGTTGAGACCCTGCTCAGTGAGTTTACATGTTAGAGGGAGTGGGGTATAGTGACACAGTAACAGAGGGATTGAGGGCCCTGCTCACTGAGTTCACATGTTAGAGGGAGTGGGGTATAGTGACAGTAACAGAGGGATTGAGGGTCCTGCTCAGTGAGTTTACATGTTGGAGGGAGTGGGGTATAGTGACAGTAACAGAGGGATTGAGGGCCCTGCTCACTGAGTTCACATGTTAGAGGGAGTGGGGTATAGTGACAGTAACAGAGGGATTGAGGGTCCTGCTCAGTGAGTTTACATGTTGGAGGGAGTGGGGTATAGTGACAGTAACAGAGGGATTGAGGGCCCTGCTCAGTGAGTTTACATGTTAGAGGGAGTGGGGTATAGTGACACAGTAACAGAGGGATTGAGGGCCCTGCTCAGTGAGTTTACATGTTAGAGGGAGTGGGGTATAGTGACACAGTAACAGAGGGATTGAGGGCCTGCTCAGTGAGTTTACATGTTAGAGGGAGTGGGGTATAGTGACACAGTAACAGAGGGATTGAGGGCCTGCTCAGTGAGTTTACATGTTAGAGGGAGTGGGGTATAGTGACACAGTAACAGAGGGATTGAGGCCCTGCTCAGTGAGTTTACATGTTAGAGGGAGTGGGGTATAGTGACAGTAACAGAGGGATTGAGGGCCCTGCTCAGTGAGTTTACATGTTAGAGGGAGTGGGGTATAGTGACACAGTAACAGAGGGATTGACAGCCCTGCTCAGTGAGTTTACATGTTAGAGGGAGTGGGGTATAGTGACACAGTAACAGAGGGATTGAGGGCCCTGCTCAGTGAGTTTACATGCTAGAGGGAGTGGGGTATAGTGACAGTAACAGAGGGATTGAGGGCCCTGCTCAGTGAGCTTACATGTTAGAGGGAGTGGGGTATAGTGACACAGTAACAGAGGGATTGACAGCCCTGCTCAGTGAGTTTACATGTTAGAGGGAGTGGGGTATAGTGACACAGTAACAGAGGGATTGAGGGCCTGCTCAGTGAGTTTACATGTTAGAGGGAGTGGGGTATAGTGACACAGTAACAGAGGGATTGAGGGCCTGCTCAGTGAGTTTACATGTTAGAGGGAGTGGGGTATAGTGACACAGTAACAGAGGGATTGACAGCCCTGCTCAGTGAGTTTACATGTTAGAGGGAGTGGGGTATAGTGACACAGTAACAGAGGGATTGAGGGCCTGCTCAGTGAGTTTACATGTTAGAGGGAGTGGGGTATAGTGACACAGTAACAGAGGGATTGAGGTCCTGCTCAGTGAGTTTACATGTTAGAGGGAGTGGGGTATAGTGACACAGTAACAGAGGGGTTGAGACCCTGCTCAGTGAGTTTACATGTTAGAGGGAGTGGGGTATAGTGACACAGTAACAGAGGGATTGAGGGCCCTGCTCAGTGAGTTTACATGTTAGAGGGAGTGGGGTATAGTGACACAGTAACAGAGGGGTTGAGACCCTGCTCAGTGAGTTTACATGTTAGAGGGAGTGGGGTATAGTGACACAGTAACAGAGGGATTGAGGGCCCTGCTCACTGAGTTCACATGTTAGAGGGAGTGGGGTATAGTGACAGTAACAGAGGGATTGAGGGTCCTGCTCAGTGAGTTTACATGTTGGAGGGAGTGGGGTATAGTGACAGTAACAGAGGGATTGAGGGCCCTGCTCACTGAGTTCACATGTTAGAGGGAGTGGGGTATAGTGACAGTAACAGAGGGATTGAGGGTCCTGCTCAGTGAGTTTACATGTTGGAGGGAGTGGGGTATAGTGACAGTAACAGAGGGATTGAGGGCCCTGCTCAGTGAGTTTACATGTTAGAGGGAGTGGGGTATAGTGACACAGTAACAGAGGGATTGAGGGCCCTGCTCAGTGAGTTTACATGTTAGAGGGAGTGGGGTATAGTGACACAGTAACAGAGGGATTGAGGGCCTGCTCAGTGAGTTTACATGTTAGAGGGAGTGGGGTATAGTGACACAGTAACAGAGGGATTGAGGCCCTGCTCAGTGAGTTTACATGTTAGAGGGAGTGGGGTATAGTGACAGTAACAGAGGGATTGAGGGCCCTGCTCAGTGAGTTTACATGTTAGAGGGAGTGGGGTATAGTGACCGTAACAGAGGGATTGAGGCCCTGCTCAGTGAGTTTACATGTTAGAGGGAGTGGGGTATAGTGACACAGTAACAGAGGGATTGAGGGCCCTGCTCAGTGAGTTTACATGTTAGAGGGAGTGGGGCATAGTGCAACAAAAAGGTAAGGGTAGGGTAGAAAAGGAGGTTGCTAGGCTAGTGTTCATTGAGGGCTTAGTGTTGTTTTGATGACAGTTCCAGGAGAGGAATCGGGGTGCGGGGAGGGAAAGCTGTTTAATTGACATGCTTTCCTAAAGAAGTTTTGAAGGAGTAGAGATTGGGTGAGAGTCTAACAGAGGGGAAGGGTGTTCCATAGGAACCGTGCAGATGGGACATATTTGTGTATTAGCGAGGATAAGTAGGTTGGAGCAGCATTATGTAGAAATTTGTAAGCAAGTATCAGGATCTTAAATGGAGTCCGATATCTTTCGGAAAGCCAATGTAGGGACTAACAGAGAGGGAGGCGTGGGCGGACAGGAAGATGCGCCTCGCCGCTGCATTCATTATAGACTGTAATGGGGCAAGTTGGGAACACGTAAGACCACTGAGAAACGGATTACAGTAGTCAAGGCAAGAGAGGACAGTGGCATGGACAAGCGCCTTTGCCATAGGAGTCGTTAAATAGGGTAGGATGCAAGCAATGTTTTTGAGATTGAAGTGGCAGGTTTTGGGGATTGTTTGGATGAGGGGTGAAGGAGAGGTCAAAGTCAAAGAGAACACCTAAGTAGCGAGCCTGCGAGGTACAGCTGATGGTAGCGCCGTTTACTTGGAGGGAAACTGACAAGGGAGTAGCAACACTTGAGGGATGGAAGACTAGAAGTTCTGTTTTGGACAGGTTCAGTTTAAATGAGCAGCCATCCAATTGGAAATAGAGAGGCAGTCAGAGACACAAGTCAAGAGGGACGGGGAGAGATCAGGGGAGGACAGATAAATTTGAATGTCAACCGCATAGAAATGATACTGGAAGCCGAAGATGCTGATAAATTAGAATAAGAAACCAAGGACAGACCTTTGGATGACACCAACAGAGATTGGGGAGAAGAGGCAGTCAGAGAAAGAAACATTGAAAGAGTACTCAGAGAGGTAGGAAGAGCACCAGGAGAGAGTGAAAACGGAGGCCCGTTACAGGTTGCTAATAGCTCCATATACCATGGTGGCTTCATAGAGTTGTTTAGGTTGAAAACGCTCCAATTGAGGTCAACCTTTTAAATTACTATATAGCCATCTCCAGGGTGCCTGCTCCACGTCTCTAGTGTTCGCCAGGCTACATATGACTGCTACAAGTTGGCAGCAACATGGTATGTATGGGCCATCAGCAACACTGAATGTATAAAAAATGTTTACACCCCCATCTCCTGCCACGGACAACAAATAAAAATGAAAAATTCCGACCACCACAGTAAAAATAGGTTTTATTAGTAATTTTATATTTAGTTAAAAACATAAAAGCAAGATTACAATTAAGAAATACAGTACATCTCATTGCGGGAGGATGAACCAGCCAGTGCTTTAATATGACAGTGGAACATTACATGCTGTCACGGCCCAGGCTGCTCAGTCACCGGCTCTAATAGAAGCCTGCTCGTGGACAACATGGTGGAGTGTTGGAGACTTTGGGGTGTTGGACTTGAAATTAATCAATTCAGAGCAGCTTAAAACAAATCTGAGGAAATAACTCAAAAAACACTTCATTCTTTTCCAGTGTCCTGTGTAAAACATGAAACAAAGCCATAAATAGATCAAACATGTAAAATAATCTGACTGGTTCTAAATAATCTGGGCGTATGGGAGGACAGTCTGGTAGTTTCTCATTTGCATTTAGCCTACAGAATATGCAGACCTTCCAATAACATGGTTCTCTCCTAGTTCACATGAGGTGATGCCTCAGCTACCCTGGACAGTGCATTAATCTAACAAAGCTTGATTTACATCGGAGAACAGTCCACAATTCCAAGAACCCAAGCAATCGGCTTGACCTTTAACTGGAGTAGGAGAACACAACGTTCTTACATTTATATGCGACACCTACCTCTATGCATTGGCCTCAATTAGTTGGTGAGTTTCTGGTCTTAGAGATTCATCCATTTTCTCCTTCTCTGCTTCCTCCTCCTGCAACTGTCAAAGGAAACCACTTCATGTTGGAGCCCATGTAACCCCACACAACCTGTGTCAACCGCCGCCCCTCAATCCACAGATCCTCTTCCCAGTGCCACCTGCAGCCTCCATCTCTCCCCCACCCAGAATGCAATAGTCAAACTCACTCTCTCCCACGCTGAATGCAATAGTCAAACTCACTCTCTCCCACCCTGAATGCAATAGTCAAACTCACTCTCTCCCACCCTGAATGCAATAGTCAAACTCACTCTCTCCCACCCTGAATGCAATAGTCAAACTCACTCTCTCCCACCCTGAATGCAATAGTCAAACTCACTCTCTCCCACCCAGAATGCAATAGTCAAACTCACTCTCTCCCACCCAGAATGCAATAATCAAACTCACTCTCCCCCACCCTGAATGCAATAGTCAAACTCACTCTCTCCCACCCAGAATGCAATAGTCAAACTCACTCTCTCCCACCCAGAATGCAATAGTCAAACTCACTCTCTCCCACCCTGAATGCAATAGTCAAACTCACTCTCTCCCACCCTGAATGCAATAGTCAAACTCACTCTCTCCCACCCTGAATGCAATAGTCAAACTCACTCTCTCCCACCCTGAATGCAATAGTCAAACTCACTCTCTCCCACCCTGAATGCAATAGTCAAACTCACTCTCTCCCACCCAGAATGCAATAGTCAAACTCACTCTCTCCCACCCTGAATGCAATAATCAAACTCACTCTCTCCCACCCAGAATGCAATAGTCAAACTCACTCTCTCCCACCCAGAATGCAATAGTCAAACTCACTCTCTCCCACCCAGAATGCAATAGTCAAACTCACTCTCTCCCACCCTGAATCCAATAGTCAAACTCACTCTCCCACCCTGAATGCAATAGTCAAAACACTCTCACACTGAACAGAGCAGCCAAGATAATATGTTGCATTGACTTTGGGTAAGATGCTAAACTGCATTAATACACACCCTCTGTCTAAGGTAAGTCTCTCCACATGGGCCAATGCCACGCAGGATAAATGCCACCACACAGCAGCGCACAGATAGTGCTGTCTCCACAGCTGAAAGGAACATGGAAGGAAACCACAAAGCTAGCGTAGTGTCCTGCAAAGAAAATAAATCATGTTAAATCAGTGTAAATCATCCTCTGGGTTTAACAGATATAGCATCCGCTCATTCCCGATCTCAACAACCCCGATACCTGGCCAATTCAATCCCAACAACCCAGATACTTGGCCAATTCAATCTCAACAACCCCGATACTTGGCCAATTCAATCTCAACAACCCAGATACTTGGCCAATTCAATCTCAACAACCCAGATACCGCGCTAATTCAATCTCAACAACACCCAATACCTTGCTAATTCAATCCAAACCCTGATACTGCGCTAATTCAATCAAAACCACCATACCTGGCCTCCAAACCCAGATACCGTGCTAATTCAATCCAAACCTCCATACCTGGCCTCCAAACCCAGATACCGTGCTAATTCAATCCAAACCTCCATACCCGACATCCAAACCTCACTAACTAAATCCATACTTTAGACTCCACAGAATAGAATGTCCATTTGTACCTACAGTGGAAAAAAAATATCCCCCATTATCTCCTTCTACCATGTAGAAGCAGAGGACAAGAAGAGGATCTACATGTAAAATTCCCAACTTTCAGATTAAATAATTTTCCTCAAATATCTGAGCATAATCTATTTTTTGTTAAATAAAATAAAATGAATTTTTTAAACTTACATTTAATCTTTGCTATTCGGCTAGTTTATATCACTGTAACCGGTTTCCTCTACCTTGTGGCAGTTTTTCTGTGTACCGTTAGCTCCAATCTCCCACCAATATCTCCCTATGGTACTCACATATATTCGAGTTGTATCAAAAGGGCACTCGTTGCTCATAACGACAGAGTGTGTTTCTGCAGGCAGAATAGTGGAATTGCAGCCAGATATCAAGTTCTTCCCTCCATTGGCAATGGTGAGGGAGATGGAGAGGATTAAACCCAGGAAACAGGCAGCAGAGAGCAGGGAATTCAGCAGGGAGAGAACCAGGAGAGCCCAATGCTGCACGGAACAAAAACATGAGACAGACAAGGAGAACGGGGAGAGCCCAATGCTGCACAGAACAAAAACATGAGAGACAGACAAGGAGAACGGGGAGAGACAGACAAGGAGAACGGGGAGAGACAGACAAGGAGAACGGGGAGAGACAGACAAGGAGAACGGGGAGAGACAGACAAGGAGAACGGGGAGAGACAGACAAGGAGAACGGGGAGAGCCCAATGCTGCATGGAACAAAAACATGAGAGACAGACAAGGAGAACGGGGAGAGACAGACAAGGAGAACACAGAGAGAGACACAAGGAGAACACACACAGAGAACGGGGAGAGACAGACAAGGAGAACACACACAGAGAACGGGGAGAGACAGACAAGGAGAACACACACACAGAGAGAACGGGGAAAGACAGACAAGGAGAACACACACAGAGAGAACGGGGAGAGAGACAAGGAGAACACACACACACACACACACAGAACGGGGAGAGAGACAAGGAGAACACATAGGTTTTTTCTTCTTATTGATTAGGAGGAAAGAAATAAGATCACAGTGATAAATTATAATTATAGCACAAATAATGTACAAGAGATAAACATAGGTGAGGATATAAAAATAGATTATATATTAGCTAAAGCGTATTAAGAAAGTGGTCACTGGTTAAAGCTTTTATGGAATTCGGCATAAAAATGGTATTGAAGGGTTGAACATTTTCTCGTGTTAACATTTTTTATAAGATATATACCTGTCTGCTTTAGTTTGCGGCTTAATCCAGCTGTAGGTTCGTAAGAACTTAGAAGCGTGTCCTTCTTCCTCGACTTGGTCAGGAGAGTTAGGTCACACTTATTTAAAGGGTAGGTGTTGTGGGATGCCCGTCAATATATACACAATTCTACAAACTCTCAGGAAATTAAAAATAACTTCTCAACTGCAGTTCAAAATAAATTTGAGAAAATGTTAAATAGAATAAAGCAGCTAGAACTAAAAGAATCAAAAACTTGGGCTACCTTAAAATGAAATTCTACCATAGTAGGAATAGGGCGGACAAAATCCCAACAAAAACTCAAAATGATATTAAGAGAAAGTGTCTTTGATTAGAGTAAAAAATCAAGTCTATATGACACCAAAAGAAATAGCAGATGCATTATTCGACTTTTATAAACATCTGTATAAACCTTCCCACAAAAACCTCAAGAGGGAATTAAAAATTACCTTAAAATAACATTACCCAAATTTCCATAAAAAATAAATAATTTTTTTTTAAAAAGAATAGATTAACGTCATCAATAAAAAGACTAGAAGTAGAGAGGAATTTAAAAATGAATGCAAAATAAAATGCCAGCTCTAGACGGCTTAAGCTATTTTTTTTTTTTTTTTTTTTTTTAATATAAAAACAACATTTCTGATTTAGTTAAAATCTACGAGATTGTGATGGGGGCCTTTTCTACAGAAATGTTAAAAGCAAATATTCTACTAATCTTAAAACAAGGAAAGGACTCATCAGAATTAACTAGTTATCGCCCAATCTCATTAATCGATGTAGACACAAAAGTTATTTTCCTCAGTTTTAGCTGAACGCTTGAAAGATATTTTGCTTACCATGATCCATCAAGATCAGGTTGATTATGTTCCAGGCAGGTCATGGTGCATTAATATTAGACATATACTCAATATTTTGGACTCGGCAGAGCAAAGCGGCACTGCTCCTTACCCTGTCAGACGCAGAGAAAGCGTTTGACAGGGTGGTAGAAGAGTACATGCTTGCAACACTACAGGCCTATGGTCTGAACGACTGGATGCTGGCATCAATAAAATCCCTTTATACAGCTCCGGCTGCAACATTAGTGGGCATAAACTATAGTTCAGACTGGTTGAAATTAAAAAAACAGAACCAGGCAAAGCTGTCCACTGTCCCCAATACTATTTATAATGTCCATTGAACCATTCGCTACAAAAATAAAGAGATAAAAGAGATACAGACAATAAAGAGATAAAAGGTTATCCAATTAAAAGTAACGAGTCAAAAATTTGCCTTTATGAAGAAGTTTTTATTTTCCTGACTGACCAGATATATCATAAAAAAAAAATTATAAAAAAAAAATTTAATAGAAGAAATAGATATGTTTACTCATGTTTCTGGTTACAAATTATATATGGACAAAAAAAAAAAAAAAAAAAACTGTTGCCCAATTTTTAAATATGGATAAAAATGAAAAAGAGAATTGGCAGTAGCTATAACTTTGATTTCTCTAAAAGAAAATTTTAGGTCAGTTAGAATTATAATTCCTAAATACATAAAAAGGATAGCCAAGCGCAATATTTTAAATACCATAAGATCTATGAATAAGATTTTAAAGGAGTGGAGTGATAAGGACGTTTCATGGTATGGACGAATTAACATTATAAAACCTTATGTCTTACCCAAGTGTATCTACTTAGTCAGGATGCTGTCCTTAAGTTCCCCAGCTCCTTGGTTTAAACAAGTACAAAGAAGATTTAGACATTTTGTATGGAAAGGTAAAATTGCATGCATCAGTTCTAGCATATTGTCAAAAGATATTAAGAATGGAGGTTTAAAGGGACACTATTGTCACAACTTTAGCTTAATGAAGCAGTTTTGGTGTATAGAACATGCCCCAGCAGCCTCACTGCTCAATCCTCTGCCATTTAGGAGTTAAATCCCTTTGTTTATGAACCCTAGTCACACCTCCCTGCATGTGACTTGCACAGCCTTCCATAAACACTTCCTGTAAAGAGAGCCCTATTTAGGCTTTCTTTATTGCAAGTTCTGTTTAATTAAGATTTTCTTATCCTGTGCTATGTAAATAGCTTGCTAGACCCTGCAAGAGCCTCCTGTATGTGATTAAAGTTCAATTTAGAGATTGAGATACAATTATTTAAGGTAAGTTACATCTGTTTGAAAGTGAAACCAGTTTTGTTTTTTCATGCAGGCTCTGTCAATCATAGCCAGGGGAGGTGTGGCTAGGGCTGCATAAACAGAAACAAAGTGATTTAACTCCTAAATGACAGTGAATTGAGCAGTGAAATTGCAGGGGAATGATCTATACACTAAAACTGCTTTATTTAGCTAAAGTAATTTAGGTGACTATAGTGTTCCTTTAAAGATCAGTATTATGAGGCCAGTTTAAAAATGAAGATTGGTATTATTTGGAGGAGGCAAAGAATGCCGATTGTAAGACCGTATCCACATTTATTTTGAAGAAAAAAAAAATCTGCAGATAGGTAAAGATAGTTGTATGATTCATAGTTCAATAATACCATTATGGTACAAGTTTAAAAAAGAAAGAACGCTAATCTAGCAAATAAAGTCCCAAGATCCAGCAACATTCAAGTAACAAAACAAAACCTGGAAAATGTATATTTGGAAAACTGGAAGAGAGCAGGTATTGAACGTGTAGACCAAATTGTAGAAAATACCATTAAAAAAAAAAAAAAGTTTGAAGACTGTAACGGATCCCCAATACTCCAACTGAGTACTTCCCCAAATCCCAAGTGAAACCGTGATCAGAGCTCTTAGCTACCCAAACATCAGCAGAGACTTGATTAAGGGTACAACAGGAATATCTTTAATGGGACAAAGTACAATTTATAAAAACATGGCCCTGGAACACTCCCACAGCACGACTGTGCATAAAGAATAAAAATACCCCAAAACATAGCAAAGACAAAATAACCCCACACACAATACATCCTCAAATAGCTCCTGGTCCCATCTATGATCCCTGTAAATAGCGGAGCTATCGGATGTACAGAGCCCAAGATATCGTTGTATAAAGTCTGGGCTTGAGGCTCTGTACATGCCCGTAAATAGTTCCACAGAATCATTTGGTTTAGGCCGGTAGATTCAAACTTTACGCCTAAACCACGCAGCGACCAATCAGCACTCAGTGAGGGGTTTCAAGCTAAGCCCTTGAACTCGCACTGGCCTATCAGGAGAAAGGGCGCAAACCAGTTTGACCAATCAGCGCCCTATTATAGGGACCCCCATAAATGTCATATCCCCAATAGCCTGGATCTGAGCGCCCAAGTTATCCAAATAGCACTCAGATCCCATGAACACAGATGAATCGTCACCGGGGTTGACTGGATGTTTGTAGAGTCGAGTGTCCGAATTTAAGTTTCAGACACTCGACGACCAGGTCCCGCTGCCTCTTTTCATGCGACAAGCTGGCCGCCATTTTCTCCAGAACGTGTTGTTCAGCCACACAGTGAGATCACCAATTCCTGCGGTTTTCTTGAACTTCATGAGCCAGGGGGGTGTTCGGTAGATTTATCTACCGAACCAAGAAAAATAACGAATGGGAACCAAATTAGGTAGTTTTCTTTACAGGCTGGAACAGCGAGTGTAACAGGGATGGGGACACAGTTTGTGACAAAACACAGACATTGTTTGCCTCCAAAAGAAATGTTTAATTACATTAGAGTAAAACGTTTTTTTGAAGGACTGAGTATTAATTAAAAACAACATCTTTATGCATAAAGAATAACAGATGTGTAAAATGTATTCAATTACTAAAAGCGAAAGAAATAGAAATGCAACTATCTGGGGAAAAGTTCTCAACTTTAATATTGACAATCAGGAATGGAACCTAGAATATTCTAATTTTACTAAACACATTCACGATCTCACAATCTGCACAGAAATGCACTTTCATTTTGTCCCAACCAGGTTGGCTAGATTATTTTCTGATGGAAATAAAAAAATGCGAGGATTAGACAGGTTTGATTTTATGTAAAAGGTTTAAAAACATACCAAAGATACCCCAGAGATAGCCTTGTTAAATATGAACTTGTCAGGATAGTGGGGATCCTAAACAGAGTGTAAGAAAGTAGTAACGTAGCGGACCTTAGGATGGCCGGGTTGATGTTACGAAAACAGAGAATAAACAGGACGAGCCGAAGTCAGGGAAGACGAGGGTACACAAGCAGAGATAAAAAGGATAACAGATAGGAGAATAGTCAAGCAAGCCAAAGTCAAAAAACAGAAAATACAAATATAACTAAGAAGATCCACAACAGGGCAAGGAACCTATCTCATGAAATCCTTTTTATACTGTGGCTGTCTCTGGTTAGGATGATAGCCATGCCCCAAAAAATGTAATTTCTCTGACGTTTTGGTGATCAAGGACGTCATTAGCGTTGCTTTGTCGACGCCCCTTTTTCGCTATCGCGGCGATGCTAAAATGACAGGAGGCAGTGGGAGAATGCCTGGACGGGTCTCCAGAACTTTGCAAGCGGACTTCAGTGTGAGGCACATCCTGTGTCCACACAAAAGGTACCCTGACAGAACTTGACCGAATGCCCAAAAAAGCAGGCCTATATAATAACGCCTATATCTTTCTGCTGCTTTTGACACTGTTGAATGCCGTAAACAGCTGAACCGGAACCATATGAATGCTGTAAACAGCCGAATAGGAAAAAACATACGAATAGGTTTACACTCCTAGCAGTCAAACTGGAACAGCATACAATAAATCCCCCCAAGAACGAGACAAGGCTCCGTGTTGAGGGTCAAAACAGGAACAGACAGAGCTGTGGGTTTATTGTTCTTACACACACATTAGTACCACCCACAGGGTTTTGGAAAACAACCAATGAACACGTACAATACACTCAGACACTCCCACACAAAATCCTCCCCTCTGCCTGTGATACAATTACCTTACACAATGGGAAATGTAATTATCACAAGGAGAGAAATACAGTTTTTCCACATTATTCATAACTTAAAAAGTATACATCACATTCACATATTTTCAGAATCAGCATGCTCCAAATACAAACATTCGTCAAAATCATACACATTGGTCCAGTGGTTCAAAAGATAGATCGTAGTCCTTTGTGACCAAATGAAGCATGGCATTTCTGCCCAAAACCAGTTCCACAGAGTCTTCTATCCTGGAGATAGTTGGATTACTTCCCAATTATCTCCAAGGGCAGAGGCAAAACTCCATTGAACACATGGCAGCAAAAGACAATAAAATACATAAAAATATATAGCTGTGCAGCCATTGCATAAAACAGGTACATTCAACATATCCCCAGACAGCTCAGATCTGAGCACACATTATTACTGAATGGCGCTCAGATCACACACATTCAGTTCAATTACCATGGAGCCAAAGTCTTTCATTATACGAATGGGCTCCATGGCATAGCTATCTGGGGTATCACCGCTCAAACAGGGCAAGCACCGAATGACCTGGCTTTCGTGTCTTTGCAGGGGAAAATCAAGCTTTTTAACATGGGGCCATAGTCCAGAGGCAACAGGTGGGCAACCAGGCTCCTCCAATGCAATGTGGCGAGATTGGTCTCGTCACAAACAGCTTCTTCTCATTCTCCATAATCTCCGTCTTCAGGATACTGCTCTCTCTCCTGGTGCTCCTCCTACCTCTCCCAGCACTTTTTAAGTATTTCTTTCTCTGGCTCTGCCTTTTTTCCCCAACCCCTCTCTGTTGGTGTCCCCCAAGATTCTGTCCTTGGTCCCCTACTGTTCTATATCTATACCACCTCCCTTGACTTCTGTTACCATTTCTATGCAGATTACACGCAAATATACCTGTCCACTCCTGATCTCTCTGCCCATCTTGACTGCCTCTCTGCGATTTCCAACTGAATGGCTGCTCACTTACTTAAACTCGACCTGTCCAAAACAAAACTCCTGGTCTTTCCTCTCTCAAGTGTTACTATTCCAGTGTCTGCCTCCCTCCAAGTCAACGGCGCTACCATCACATCTACATCGCAGGCTCGCTGCCTGGATGTTCTCTTTGACTCCAACCTCTCCTTCACCCCTCATGTCCACTCAATTACCAAATCCTGTCGCTTCCATCTCAAAAACATAGCGTGCATCCGCCCCTATTTAACACTAGATGCGGCTAAGGTGCTGGTCCATGCTGTTGTTCTCGCTCGCCTTGACTACTGCAATACCCTTCTCAGTGGTCTTACGTGTTCCCAGATTGCACCACTGCAATCAATAATTACCGCGGTGGCGAGACTCATTTTCCTGTCCTCTCGCACCTCCCACGCCTCCCCGCTCTGTCAGTCCCTGCATTGGCTCCCAGTTAGATATAGGGCTCAATTTAAAATTCTGGTGCTTTCTTACAAATGCCTACATAATGCTGCTCCAACCTACCTATCCTCCCTAATACACAAGTATGTCCCGTCGAGGCCCCTACGCTCTGCCAAAGACCTACGTATATTCTCTGTCCGTACTCCCACCTCTAATGCTCGCCTCCAAGATTTCTCCAGGGTTGCACCTCTTCTGTGGAACTCCCTTCCCTCCTCCGTAAGAATTTCACCCAGTCTCCACTTATTCAAAATATCATTGAAAACCTACTTCTTCAAGAAAGCATATACATTAAACAGTTAGCAGGTTTTTATCACCCCCCTCCCCCACATGACTCCTCTCCTGCAACTGTCACAAATTACCTACTAATCCCTCAGTGAATACTTTTCTAATAACCTACTTCGTACCCCTACTTTTACCCTTTGTGTCACTATACCCCACTCCCTCTAGAATGTAAGCTCATTGAGCAGGGCCCTCCACCTCTCTGTTCCTGTACATCCAGTTGTCTGGTTACAATTACATGTCTGTTAGTCCACCCATTGTACAGCACTACGGAATCTGATGGCCCTATAAAAAATAATGTGCGCAGCAGTTAAGATCTTAATTGCATGAGGCTGGAAACAGAAGCATTAGTTTTTCAAGATCAGCCTTCTTGAATCGACTCCTTTGGCAGTTAAAGATGGAAATAGGTAGAAAAACAAGACATCATCTGTCATTATGCTCTTGAATTAGCTCACATCTTCTTAAACTTGAATTTTTTATTGAAGTTTTTGTACCCAGCTTGGCAGCCAATTTTATGTTCATTTATGGCTGTCTAATTAAAGTAATGTGATTTTCTTTGCATTGTATATTTATACTGGAAGACATTTTGTGTTAAGACAAATTAGAAGTGTATACCGCCTGTCACCCTCAGAACAGAGGTGACTCC